>NW_015386784.1:170535-189686 GCF_001527695.2 Protobothrops mucrosquamatus
AGAGAGAGAGAGAGAGAGAGAGAGAGAGAGAGAGAGAGAGAGAGAGAGAGAGATTTTGCTTATATCTGGTAACCTTGGATAATCTTATGGTTTCATTTAAGAATGGTTCTGATGCATTAAGAGATCTAGATTTTTCCACAAGTCCATTCCCCAATTGACGAAGCCCACCTTTCTAGAGAAAATGAATCTATTGTATTGAGTGTGCTGACAGAGACAGTTGATAGTGTTTAATTGTGATAGTTCTTTCACACATGCAAGTTATCATTTGAAAGCATGCACATACTGCAAGGCAAATACAAGTAAGTGTTTAGATAATAATAGGAAGCATGTGTCGTATTTGAGAAGTAATATGTAAAGTACTTGAGTAAAAAAGTAATGTGTTTAGTATATGAATAACTGTTTTCCCCCTAAGGAGTTATATTCTCTTTCTTATTCCCAAAACATGTCCTCACAAAAAATTTGTAGTGTCAGTTAAATTGAGAAAGAGTATGTTGGACTAGAATGACCCCAAACCATGAGTGAATAAGTAAATTAATATTTGACAGCCAGTGTGGGATGCAGTGTTGCATTTTTGTATCAATGTTGTCTCAATGCAGGTATTGATGTGGAATAAATTGAGGTGATACTCATTAATGACAAGGAACAATCAGGTCATTTTTTAATTTTTTTTATTTTTATTTTTTGCCTTTCATGATGGTGGCAAATAGATAAAATGAGACAATTACTTGACTGGTGCAATACAGAATGCAGAGAGAGTGTGTTGTTGAAAGACATCAAGGGCAAATGGGTCTATATGAAATCTGTCTTGGAAAACTGTCACTAGAACAGCAGATGCTTCTACTAGCAGCACAGCAGTTGGCAATGATTGCAGCCAACAGAGCAAACAAGGTCAGAAGAGAAATAGCTAATGCAGACCTAAATAGGGCTAGAGAGAAAAAAAATGCACACAAAACATAACAAGTGAGATTAAATAAAATTCAGGTCATGACAGAAAACAGTAATTGAAGGCCAGTGCTGCTGCTTCTTCCATGTTTCTTTTGAGTCAAGCTATTTGCTGCCTCAGAGACAATATTGATTGTGATTTATATCCCCCTGTTCTTCCCAACCCCCTCCCCATCTTTTACAAAAGAAAAATTGAAACTAATCTGGAATTTTACTGAATCCATGGCTCTAAGCAAATCAAGACTTTTACCAATTTTTACCCTTCTCCGGTTCTAGCTGTTAAAGCCATTGCACAGAGAGATACTAAAAGTATCTTAGGCCAGATATAAGCAACCAGCCCTGTCGCCAATGGTAAACACTGAGAAATTGGTAGTAATGGTGTGTTGACAGGCAAACTGGAAATTTGAGAAAATGTTGGTTAAAATGGCCATCAACAGTAAGCATTGCCAGGCCTGTAATATTAATGGAGCAAAGTGATGGAATTTCTTTGGGCTCCCTGAGGTGTTTTTTTCGATCAGGATTCTGATAACTCTGATGATTGATCTAAAGATTCTTATGTTGAAATAACAAGTAAAATTCAGACCTTAGCACAGGGGTATCAAACTGCCGGCCCACGGGCCGGATGTGTCATGTGGAAGCTGCGCCCACCCCAGCTCCGACAAAGGGAAAAAGTCATGATATGTCGTGACACGTCACATGACGCAGCAAGTTTGACACCCCTGCCTTAGAAGGTCTCTAGAGCAGTGTTTCTCAACCTTGACAATGTTAAGGCATGTGGACTTCAACTCCCAGAATTCCACAGCCAGCAATGGAAACCTAGATAAAGAGATCACAAGCTTACAGCTGAGCATGTGATCATAACCACAGGATGTATGCACAAGTATTTTTTGGTAACTTTTGTACATTATACACTAGGAGTTATTTTCCTGTTATGTAAAGAAGTAAAGCCAAGAAACCTATATATGCCTGCTTCAAAATGTATTTGGGGTTCTTCCAGCCTTATGGTAGGACCCACCTTCACCCAGCACTGAATAAATATGTTACCTAGAGAGAGAACTTAGACTCTGCCTCTTTGTTTGTGCTGAGCCACACCAGGTTCCCCGCTTAACATTTCCTAAAAAATCAATTTACTTTTCTGTTGCAATTCCTATTTTTTAAGAAGATCTATGATTTAACATAACATAACAAAACAAGTTAAAATAATTTCAAATTAAATATGGCAGGGATTTTGTTAGGTAAAAAGCTAGGTGTATACTTATCCACCATTTCCCAATAACATTGTGTTTTTCAAAACGCAGTCCTGGTGCAAAACCCTGTTGGGAAAAACCCTCGCTGTAAACAGCCAAAATCAGTAAACTAAAAAAGAGTAAACATCTTTATACTAAATTCCTCCCATACCCTGCTTATTTTTATTTTCCATATTTCCCCTCTAGGGACTTCTGATTTGATGCCTGTTTTATCAACAGAAGATTTATCTTCTTTCTGTCGGTGAATGCAACAAGAAAGACAAAACATGTATGAGAAAAAATGAAATGCTTAGCATACAGTTCTATGCTGAGCAAGAAGTCAAGGATACATGGTGTATCTTGAATGCTTAATGTTTAATGGATAAATGTATGCAGAATACAGTGGTGCTAGTGGTAGGGTGGTTGGGAATGTGAATATATGCATAGTTTTGTACGGAGATGATACTAGGTTGTTAAATGGAACCCAAAAGATTGCAGCAAATGTAGACGGTGATGAAAGAAGGAGTTCAGATCTGAAATTAATGTATCAAAGACAGGGTGGCATATTTGATGTGGAAAATTGAGTTAATGATTGCATGCTATACATAAATGGCAAAAATAAATTTGAGCAAGTAGATGAATTTGTGTACCTTGGTGAAATGCTTACCAAAGAAATGGATGGATGAAAATTAAGATATGTAAATAATATGGGTAGAAACGTAATGGAAAACATGGTCTTTTGCAAGGGATGCATATTTCTTGAAGTAAATAAAAATAGTTATGCAAATGAAAAATCCTTCAGCACGCTTTTTTAAAGGGGAAGTGAGTTGAGTGAAGTAGGAATGCAGGATTTAACAAATGTGTGCAGTAATCCATTTATTAGTTATCACATTTTTATTATTGTTATAAATAATACTCCTTTCTGAGAATATGGGATCGATATAAACCTAGATTGTGCCTGTAAACACCTTTAATATTTCAGTTTAAGATCCATGTTATAGAAGAGAAGTGGCAGATAAAGATAAATGGTTGACATACCAGGATCTATTGGAAAATTATCAAACAAGAGAACAATTAATAGCAGAAGGATATAGTTTTCAATGGTTTCCCCATTAACAGTAATCTGAAAGATTTAAAATGGATACAAAGACTTATGGAATGGACCAAAGTAAGTCAGAATTTGAAATACAAGTGTGTACTGATGATGAACATCACTAATTGCTAAAATGTACAAATGTTAGTTGAAATTTGAAAACAGAGGATGAACAGGTTAAAGAGGGTATGATAAAGTGAACTAAGAATATTGGTTATAATATACAAATGAATCAATAGAAAAATATATAATTAAAAGGATTGAAATGTACATTGTGTTATGATCTCAGATAATATTTACAAAATGTTTTATTATTGCTATATGATCAAAGGAGCAAGATGACTGAATGGACCAAGAAGGAAAGATTCAGCACTATCTACTATGGAGGAATTGCTGGTAAAATTGATACATTTTGCTGAAATGTATAACAGAGCTGGAAGGGAATTGGAAGGGCTTGGAGAACTCCTTTGATAGCGAAAAGATATGTATGTTTATTGACACCCTGACTTTTTAATGAACATTTTGCATAAAAATGAAAAAGTTAACTTGTGACATATGGTTTTGAATATGTAATTTTAGAGAGGTTAAAATGTATTTGTGCTTATATCTGCTATGAAGAACTTCTTTATGCTTTTTTATATTTTCACTTCTTTTATCTTTTTTTAAATTTCTTTTTTCTTTTTATTTATTAGGTAGGTTGGGCTGAGAGAGAGAGCGACTGTCCCAAGATCATCCAGCTAACCTTCATGTCTAAGAGAGGCCCAGAACTCACTATTTCCTGATCTAGGCCAGCATCTTAAGCAGTACATCCAATGTATTCATGTGGACCGAATGTACAAAGCAAAGGATAACAACATGAAACAAATCATGAAGTTGATTTGATCATTAAAAACACTGGAAGTTTTTAAGAAGAGACTAGACAGCCATTTGTCTGAAATGGTGTAGGGTTCCTGCCTGAGCAGGGGGTTGGACTCGATGACCTCCAAGGTCCCTTCCAACTTTATTATTATTATTATTATTATTATTATTATTATTATTATTATTATTATTATTATTATTATTATTATTATTATTATTATTATTATTATTATTATTATTATTAAGAAAATGAATGAGATAAAATGACAGAATAACTAAGGAAATTGTGGGTAGACATGAAGAGATCCTAAAAAGAGAGAGAGGTGTGAATTTAAATAACAAAAGCGAATAGTTGACGTGCTGCATGGGAGTGGAAGAAACATAGAAAGGTGTAGAGAAGTACAGTGAATGGAACAGGTGTGAACTAATTTTGATTATTCTTGTCTCATATCCAAAATATGGAGGAATTTGGTAGCACCTTTTCCAACATAAATTTTACTAAAAGACAAGCTAGGAAGAGCTGCACCTTATTTCATTAGATGAAGAACATAAATAAACTAATTGGGATTAGGCTCAGAGTTCTGTGTAACTTTATCTCCTCTGTCTCTATCTGTAGTTTGCAGTTTAAACAAACCCCATAAAATTGGAGCTTTTCTTCAGAGCCTTTTGCTAAACTGGGCAGGAGAAGGTTTTATTTATACTTCATATTTCTAAACCACCCATCTTCTTCAGGTTCTCTTCCCCTGCTTTAAGCTCGATAAAGCACTTGGACATGATTATTTGGATTTCTTTAAGGAATAAAGAATCATTTGGCTGTCATGTTGACTGGATCTATATTAATATTATTCCTTTAAGAGTGGAGAGACAGAATATGTGCCTGTATGAAGATGGAAGAGCTAGGCACATTGTGCTATGTGAGACATATCAGAATAGCCATGTCTGTATTTCTCATTCTGAGCTGTTGACAGATATAGCAGTATGTGGAAGCATAAGGGGAACTTAAGCATCAGCCTACTTGTGAATTAGATTGTGATTTCATCACAAACATATGAGATTATTCCCATGTTGCGGTCAGTGTGTCAAATGCTCAACAATACCCAACTGATCCATTTCTACCTAATAATTGTAACCAGATCAATAACAACCCAACACAGCTAGTGAAAGAACAAGTTTCATTACTATTAAACGTTTGCTAGGAAAAAAGAAAAAGAATGTGAAGACCTACTTAAGAATTAAGTCGTGATGTAAGCAACATTGATAAATCTGAATACATGGTTGAGAGTACCAAAACCTGACCACTTGTTAAATGATTTGGTTAAAACTGTCTCAAGGGCTCAAATATATAAAAGCTGTTTAAAAAAAGTTGATTGTATTGAATGCAGCCCAGTTATGTTACTGGCAATATTTATAAAAACATTTATGCTTTAGGAAGAGTTCTATGAAAGCACAACACAATTAAAATTACGCACCGTATTATTAGTTACTCTTTCAAAAGAACTTTTAGATATAAAACTGTGGCTTTAAATTGAATAAAGGGTTTGGTTTGATAAACAGAAGTTAGTTTTGGCTTGCATCTCTGTTCCCAATATCTGTCAAGAGTGAAGAATCTCCCAGGGAAAGACAGTTAAATATAGAGTCATTTATCTTGATTAACCTGATGGGACAAACAAGTGTATAAGTCAGTTAAATGCTCATGCCAAACAGCAGAACTGCTATTGCTGGTAGAAGTAGAATATCAATGCTTCTTCGGTGTTCAAAATTAAAGATTTGTCAGATGAGGATGCTATTGTGATACTAAACTAAACTGAGCTCCCTGTGAATCAGCTGTTGTAGTCACTGGGGGCCAACCAACACTTTCTGTCCTTTTATATATATATAGATAGATAGATATTTTACTAGGTTTTTATAATTACAAATCTTTAGTGCTTAATAAATGATGTGTTGTCTGGGTCCACATATTTGACATTAATAGTAATACACCTTCCATTCCTACTCTCTATTCCATTTTTCTAGCCATTTATAAAAAATATCCCATGTTTGAAAATATTCTATATCTTCTTTTCCTTTCATTTTCAATGTAAGCCTATTCATTTCTGCACAATCCAAGATTTTCCTAATTATGTCTTCTTCCGATGGTGTTTCTTCATTTTTCCAATACTGTGCAAATGTAATTTTCACTGCTAATACATGTAATATTAAATACATACATTTTTCTCATAGTTCTCTGTGATTATACCTAAAAGAAATAGTTCTGACTTAAAATCTATATGTTTTTTTAAGATTTTCTCTAACCACATGTGTATTTTTGATCCATTTTGTTTTTGCTTTAGGGCATGTCTATAAAACATTTGATATAAATTTTCTTTATAAGTAGCTGCCCTTGTTATTTTATAGTTTCTTTCCCATACGTTTTGCCATTTTTCTAATTTTACATTGTGCCCAAACTTTTTTGCCCAAGTTATCATTGTTTCTTTAACTTGTTCATCTTCCATCTTCAAGTTTAACAAAACAAAAAAAAGAGTTTCTTAATCAGTTGTTCATTTGATGACAATAGTATCTGGTCAAACACTGTTTGATCTTTATAAAAACCAAATGTTTTAGCATCTTTTTCGTATTTCATTTGCATTTGCAAATGTGGCCACCATGATAGCTCAATGCTCTATTCTTCCAATTCTTGTTTAGTCTGTAATTTCCCATCAGTATTCAAAATGTCTCTGCATGTCACAAGTTTCTCATAGTTGATTAAATTTGGGTGCACAAATGCTTCCATTGTTGAGATCTATCCTGGTATTTTCATATAAATTTTCATTTTTATCTTTTCCCATGTCAAAATCAAGGCATTTCTTATACAGTGATTTGGAAAGTATTTATGGATTTTGTTCTTCCCATACCATAGAAAAGTGTGCCATCCGAGATGTAGGTCATGTCCTTCTAAGTATAGTAATATTTTGTGTCTAAGGGTTATCCACTCTTTTAACCATGTTAATGCAGCTGCTTGATAATATAAAACCCAGTCTGGTAGCCCAAATCCTGCCATTTTCTCACTGAACTCTCCAGACTGATTGCAAACTAAGAAGCTTCTGGTTTGAAGTTATATGCATTATTGTAGAAATATCAGAATTATTCAGGATTCGTTTTTCATGCTGCTCTTGACAGTCTTAGGCAGTGTGATAGCTCAACGGTTAAGATCCTGCCCACCTAGCAGTTTGAAAGCATGCAAATGTGAATAGATAAATAGGTACCACTGGTACCTATAGGTGGGAGGAAACAGTGCTCTGTGACATGCTGGCCACATGACCATGGAAACATTTTCAGACAGTGCTAGCTCAATAGCCTGGAAATGGAGATGAGCCTCACCCCCTACAGTGGCAATAACTAGAGGAGTAAAATCCACAGGGACTCCATTCCGTTTTCCTTCCTTGACAGTCATAGAATGAGATATCAAATACCTTCTCTTTGGCAATCCAATGGTTCTCAACCTAATTCAGGATTACTGGTGAGACTAAACATTTACCTACACTCCTTCAAGATCTGAATAAAAAGTTAGAAATAATTTGATACTGAATAGGCAGCTGCCAAGCCGGTCGATAGAGGCTTACATATGATGGAGCCTTGTGTTATCCCTAAAGAAGGATCATGATTTGCTATGATTGTGGAAGGAAAATTCAAGTGTAAAACACATAATAAGATAATCTATCTATATAAATGTTTATACAGTATGTCAGAAACATGTACCGTATATGTGAAATTCAGTCTCTGGTCCTCATTTTACCAGCATGGCCCCCAAGTTCTCCAGTTGCCAATATTTTAACTTAAGGGTTGCCAAAATTTTAAAAGCTTGGAACTTTGCACTGATTCAAGTAGAGGTCTATTTCACATGTCATTTTATTTAAGTTAAGTGTATATGTATGTCTGTGGAGGGGAAGGTTCTAATTAAAAGTATCTTTAGACAAAGCTTCACCAGTTATTTTTTACCAACTTGGGTAAAGCAGATATAAAAATACATATTTATGTGTAATATTTTCTTTCTATTTTTCCTGCGGGAATTCAGTGCAATGTAGACTGTAGCCCTCTTTTCATCCCTACTATAACCTTGTGCCATAGATAGGAAGATACATGTTGATTTATAGAATCCATATTCCTTCTTTGTTTACACCCCTGTAATTAAAGCAACTTTTGAGAAAGCCCCATGGACACATGGAGAGGAAATGGCCTTTGCTGAAATGTTATTGAAATAAAAAGAAATAATAATAATTGTCATGAACAGAATTCGGTAAAAAATGTTCATCAATTTTCACTGTATTTAGGAGGGGTTTTTTTTACAGGCATATTGCTAGGCACTGCCTGTACTGTAATAGATAATAAAAATATTTTTCACTTGGGGAAGTGGAAGAAGAAGAAGCATTCTTATTTATCTATATGTTAATTTTTAATGTGGACACTGAACTTTTATGGCTGATATGCAGATAATGGCACCATTTATATTTATAAACTACAAGAACTCCGTGAATAGAAGAAATCTGAAAATTAACACATCACTGCATGATTAAAATTCAGACTTAAACAAACAACTATTAAGGATGGAATATTCTAAATCTTTACAAATGTTAATTAGAGAACTATTACTTTCATGCATGTTTGGTCTTTCAGATTTGTGTTCTAAATATTCCTTTGCCATATCTGCAAGTTGAAGTCAATGTTCTCCATCCTTGATGGATAATTGATCTGACTCTTTTAACAACTTTTTCAAATAATGAAAAACAGAATAGATATATATTTTTTGTTCCACCTTCCATGATTCTTGTTCTGAATCTTTAATGATTCTCCTAATTCTGCTTTGATTCCCTTTCCCTTACCCTGATGAAGGATGAAAATCAGAATTTGATTTATAATGATTCAATTTGATGATCAGGATGATGACAGCCATCATCATCATATGCACCTGGGAGCAGCATTTTAAAATACTCTGCTATTAAATGACAACAACAAGGGGGGGAAAAGAAACCTTTCCCATTTTTGAAGCAGCATTTCATTTTGTGGCTTTTCACTGAAGTAAATAAGAGCCAGCTGGCATGAATGACATACCTGTATTTGAAAACAGGAAAGTGTTGCTGTATTATTAATTTTTACATATTAATCTTCATCTCACTAATGTAATCGAAAAGATGCTAAATGCTTTAGCATGTTTTTGCTAGCTAGAAATGTGATTATGTCCACTTACCTTTAAACAGGAATGGGCCATGCAACACAGCAACAAATTATGTTTCAGCAGGCCAGAAGTGAATTTGACTTGAATAAGAGGTACGTGCCACAGTTCTTGAATTGTGATGACAAGTTGATAGAAATAATTCTACTCGTGGATACGGAAGCTTCAGATCTTTTCTTATTTGAATATCTTCCTGAATTTAAATTTTTAATGACTTGGTTGTGTGATAGATAGATAGATAGATAGATAGATAGATAGATAGATAGATAGATAGATAGATAGATAGATAGATAGATAGATAGATAGATAGATAGATAGATAGATAGATAGACAGACAGACAGAAATAGACATAGACATAGACATAGACATAGACAGACAGACAGACAGACAGACAGACAGACAGACAGATAGATATAGACATAGACATACATAGACAGACAGACAGACAGACAGACATAGACATAGACATAGACATAGACATAGACATAGACATAGACATAGACATAGACATAGACATAGACATAGATAGATAGACAGATAGACAGATAGACAGATAGACAGACATAGAGAGATAGATACTATATTATTTCTGAAAGGGAGTAGAAGAGGTTAATTATGCCCATCAAAGAAATGGGAACTACTGACAGTGGAACACATCAGGAACTGCTGATGTCTAAGTTTCAATTTAAGCTGAAAGAAGAAGAAATCAATCATGATATGACCATGAACATATACTGTACTCATAACTTTCAAGGAGAACATCAGGACTCACTCTGAAGTCTTGAGCCTCATTGATAAAGAACCAGAGGAATTGGAAAATAAATAAATAAATAAGGATAAATGTGAAATAAGATTGCCAGAAAATGAAGGAACAGAAGAAATCAAACTGAGTATCAGAACAAACCATGGAAATTGCCCACAAGAGAATAGACACTAAAGCCAGGAAAGACAAAAATCTCAGGGATTGTAATGGGATGTGTGGATGACCTTGGAGAGAGAGGGGGAAGAGATGTTGCCTAGGAAACAATAAGACAAGAAAGGCTGGAGCCCCCAGTGGCTTAACAGTCAGAGAAGGAAATTTAGAAAGGACTGGCTCTTATGGATCAAGTAGTTAAAAATGGAGGCAAGAAGTTTGTACTTTCAGGCTTGCAGTATTCTGTTAATGTAGCCTTACAATAAAACAGAATTAGCTCATCTAGTCATGTTCCCTGTCTGTTTACCCAGGAGAGCTGACAGAAATTAACAAATTTTCAGAAAGCGATTAGAAAAGACAAGAAGCAGCATTATAACATCTGTAAAGTCTTAGAAGATGGAAACAGATATGGAAAAACAGGGTAAACATATTTTGAAATGTTTCTGAACTCAGAAGAAATTCCAACCTCAAACCGATATGTTAAAAGATGCCAACTGACAGATAGTAACCAATTCTAAGAAGCTCAAAGGAAGATGGAAGGAGTGCACTGAAATATTATACAGCAGAGATATCAACATCCAAAACACCTTAGAAGATATTCCATATTTACAGGAACCTCTAGTACTAGGAGATGAAGTTAGATCAGCACTCCAGTCATTACTAAGTCAAACAACCTAGGAACTAATGGAATACCCATTGAAATATGGAAAGCAAGAGAAGAAGAAACAGTAAAGGTTCTAACCAAGTTACACAAGCAAGTCTGAAGAATGACAGGGTGACCAATCAATTAGAAGCTATCAATCTACATTCCAATAGTAAAAAAGGAGACATAACACAGTGGGCAAACTATCATGCAGTATCCTTAATCTCACATGCTAGCAAAATAATGCTAAGAATTATGTAGTGTAGATTAGAGACATACATGGAGAAAGAGATGTTAGATGTTCGAACTGGCTTTAGAAAAAGGTGAAGAACATAAGGCAGTGTTTCTGATCGTATTGGATAACTTAGAACAGGGCTTTTCAACCTTTTCACCCATTGTACCACTTTTAGGATATGGCAGTATCCGAGTACCACCAGTCACCTAGCAAGGTGTCAAAAACTTGACCACAAAAAAAAAGTGATGAAGTACAGGTAGTCCTCGACTTACAACAGTTCGCTTAGTGACTGTTTGAAGTTACAATGGCACTGAAAAAGTGCCCCCCAAGCCACAGCCAAGCAAGACACCTGCCTGCCCGCCCGGCGGCACTCTTCCTCCTGTCCGAGGTTTTCATTGTTGTGAGCATTTCTGTTGAGGATTGGCAGCGGGGGTGGGGGTGTTTGGTTTTTATTTCCCCCGTCTGCTGGGTGGTTGCAGCAGGTTTTGGTCTCTTCACATGACCCTGGGACACTGTGACCATCATAAATATGAATCAGTTGCCAAGCATCTGAATGTAAATCACAAGACCCTGGAGATGCTGCAACATTCCAGCTGATCGGCGCTTCTTCTGGGCTCAGCAGAAATGCCAGGATCAGTGCTGCTTTCCAGCTGATTAGTGCTTCTTCAGGGCTCAGCAGAAATGCCAGGATCAGTACTGCTTTCCAGCTGATTGGCGCTTCTTCTGGGCTCAGCAGAAATGCCAGGATCAGTGCCGAGCTCCAGCTGGAGTCTGGCGCTGATCCTGGCACTTCCGCTGAGCCCTGACAGCCCTGCAGCTCCAGCCTTCTCTCATTCAGGCTTGTGCGGTGCTGTCACCAGTTCAGCTCATCCCCCTCCCCCGCTACCACTTTTCCAGGATGGTCGCATACCACCTGCCAGGTGCCAGTGTACCACAGGTGGTACCCGTACCACTGGTTGAAAAGCCCTGACTTAGAAAGCCAAAGAAGTCAATATGTGCTTCATTGATTATAGAAAGGCCCTTGATGGTGTTGATCATGTCACACTCTGGAATGTGATTAGAAAAAAGAGAAACATTGTCCTCATGAGAAATGATTATTATATAGATCAGGAAGCCACAGTACAGACAGAACATGATAAAAGAGACTGGCTCCAGTTGGCAAAGGAGTGGGATAAGGCTATATATTTTCCCTTTATTTATTCAAACTATTTCCTTAATGGAAACTGGATTGGAAAAATGAGCATGTTTTTTGTAATTAGAGGAAGAAATATCAATAATCAGTGTTATGCTGATGACATTACCCTGACATCTGAAAATGCAAAGCTATCTGCACATTTTAGTAAAAAAAAAAAAAAAAAAAAAGGCAGGGAGTGTAATGAAAATATGGGAGTAAAATAAAATGTAACAAAGACCAAACTAATGATAACAGGTACAATAACTAGCATTAGAAATCACAATAAAAGCATTAACTGACTTTTAGGATCAACCATCAACAGTAAGGAATAAGTAGTCAAAAAATATATGCCAGACCAGTACTTGGTAGAGCAGCCATGAATCCTATGAAAAAGAATTGGAGGGAGGGAGGAAAATAAAGAAGATAATGACAGAATGACAGGGAGGGAGGGAGGGAGGGAGGGAGGGAGGGAGGAAGGAAGGAAGGAAGGAAGGAAGGAAGGAAGGAAGGAAGGAAGGAAGGAAGGAAGGAAGGAAGGAAGGAAGGAAGGAAGGAAGATTTCTGATATTGCCAGTCAGCTTCCCATAAGAAAACTCAGTGGGGAAGCCAGCAGGAAGTCGGAAGTCTCTCCCACTGTTTTTTTGGCCCTCTGTAGTCATTCTTTCTTTGTTTAGATAAGGAAATATCTCTGAAGTGATGGCCCAACAGGCCATAGTTGTCTAGTTATATTCTGCATCTGTGTGTCTGCATTTGTTTTGCTGCACAATGTGTAATATATATGGAAATCATTCTTGAATTTAATTTCTATATAACCAGACCCACATTCTTGTGTATTTCTACAGGAAATTAAGCTAACTTTTGTTTGAATCCTTCCAAGAAGTCCTATATATGCAAGAATGTCCTGAGAAAGGAAGAGTTATGCAAGCCATCCCATTCAGAGCATTTCACACAACCTGAGGCCTTGTCTATCCATCATTCAGAATAAGGTGCAAAGTTTTTGCTGTTATATTGGACCACACTATTTATTGTATATGAGAAACAGTACTCTATTTCAATTAAAAACTGTTAGGCAGAATGCTTCAACTTAGTAATCTTACATTATTCATCCCTTTGTTTAGAAAGCATTCAGGTAATGCTGTTTTCTTACTATCGTTGTTGACTGGTACAGAGGAAGTTTGCAACTTAAGGGTAGGTTGTTTTATTTTAAGTGCACCCTATTCTCAGCATTTTGAAGAGGAATGTTCATCTACCATATCAAGATTCCTTTCCTAACCCTAATTGGCACAACACATAGATGAATACTGGGCCTTAAAACACGGGAGGACAGAGTTCAAAAACTTCTAGTCTGAATTTTGCTTGAACACAACCAGCTAGAGCTAACGCAAAGGACCCAGAATTAAAGTGCATGTTCTCCCTGAATAGCTACATTCCCTACGCACAGTGAAAGGAGCTCTGAAAGAAAGTTAGGTCAGTGAAGGACCTACCAGCAACATCTTGGATGTACAATGGAAAAGAGAAGGTAATATGTGGAGAGTGTTGCACAGCAGTTGGTATCTCTAATATCCGTACTCTACCATGGCAATGAGGAAGGTGCCAGTAGCCTTGCTACTTCTTGCCTGATTCTAAGCAAGGCCTAGCACAGGAATGATATGTGAACCAAAACAGAGCTGAATTCACAGTCCTTCCATGCAAACATCTATTCCTGGTGACTCTGAGCTCATAATACAGTTCCCAGCAGACTCAAGATTGCACCAGCTCTTACTGATACTCTTACAATGTGTTTGGGTGATGGCCTAATCAGTTGTTGTGCTTCAAAACAACTGGATCCTTGTCTAGAACCTTACTAAACTCGGTGAGCTGAATCAGGGCAAGGGGTTTAGCTATTCATGTCCATGTTGTCTTTGCTAGTATGTTTCAGGCACACATTCGCTGTTATGCATAGGTTTTTTAACAGGGTAGCAAGACTTTTGTGTGGTGAAGCAGAATGCATTAAATAAAACAGAGGGGGAGGGCTGAGTTCATTAGCATTTAATGAATAACAAATTGGCTGGCCTCTGCTTGTAATCTGAACTTGTTTTCCTCCTGATTTTTTTTTTCATTTACATTATCTGCTTTCATGTAAATGAAGGGACTACACAAACAGAATTAGATGTGCCAGTTTTCTCTGTAACGAACTGTCAGAAGTCGGTTGGCAAAATGAAATTGCCAAGCTTTCTCTTCCCTTCCATAGCAGTGATCAAACGGTAATGTTCAATAGGTTCTCTGGCTTCCAACATCTTGATTTGGGTGGGAGATACATTCTAAAAATAGAGTTTTTATTTCTCATAGTTTTCTCTGAAGCATGTAAACATAGGTGGAAATCTGGCCCCTCTTGCTTAGTGTTGTTTTACTTTACTAAGAAAATCTTGCCTTTTATCAGACTTACTTCAGACAATGCAATCGTGGGGGGTGAGTCTTGGCAGTTGTTTACACCTTGCTATTTCAGGCAAGGATGCAGAATTTCTTTTGGACTAAAAGTTGCCTCTGGCTTCTGAATAGTATGGGGCCATGCTGTCAAAGAAGGGTGAGAATTTGAGGAAGGCTTTAGAGGCTGCATCCAGATATAATACATTGAAGCCTAAGGATGTGCAATTCTGTTTAGGGTCAAGATGTTAGGTTCCATTGTGATATGCTTTAAATTCAGCTGTGATAAACCTGGAGCATAAGCAACCAACGGGAACACTTCCCAAGGAACAGGTAAAAATAACCAATATCTGACTCTCATCTTAAAGCAATAACCAGAGGAAGTGCATATTTCTGAGTAATGGGGACAGCGAAGAAATTTGTTGGGTCTGCATTTCAAAACAAATTCATATTGACTCAGTTTAAAAGAAAACCGATTCTGAGGATCAAGAACTAAAATGGACATGCATCTGGTGAAGTGACCTGCAGCTCTTAAAATCATATCTCTTTTAATAAAATGTGTTAGTCAGCAAAGATGCTACCAGACTCCCGATTTTCTGCCACCGTAGACTAGCACGGCTCTCCTCCTACAACTTCTACCTTGGATTGTCAACATTGACTGAATTTATATGATGTAATTTTAGAATCCAAAATTTGTATGTCATCAGTACAGTTTTAAATACTAGATGTTTGTTGAAAATAGCAATAGCACTTAGACTTACATACTGCTTCACAGTGTTTTACAGTCCTCTCTAAGCAGTTTACAGAGTCAGCATATTGCCCCCAAGAATCTGGGTCCTCATTTTACTGACCTCAGAAAGATAGAAGGCTGAGTTAACCTTGGGTCAGTGAAAATCAAACTGCTGGCAGTCAGTAGAATCAACCTGCAATACTATTTTCTGATCACTGTGCCACCAAGCCTTTTTGGAACCCAAAGTGCATATAAAAGTTAGATTTGAATAAAATTCATTTTTTCCTACCAAAACAACAACAACAAAAAAATGTCTGTGTAATAGAATTGGAAAAAAGCTTAGAACAGAATAATGTGCACATTATGAGCAGATTATTGAGAGTCTTTTTTTTAAAAAAAAATGAAGAACCATATGTTGAACTGGGTTGAAATAAACTTTAAAAGGGGAAGTCTAAAAAACTGAGCAGAACTAAGGACTAAGCAGTCCTTGCAAACTGGATTGGCAGGAACCAGCAAGAGTATTTTTATTTGTGGAGGTGGCTCACTCTCCTGTAGCATCCATTGCATGCACAGATTGATGAAATTATCTATAATTATTATAGATAATTTATGGATCTGGATCAATGACACAGATCTAGAATAAATTTGTCAAAGATTGAAAATTGAAGGTACCGTCTTTGGCATATTTTATTCATAAATAAATCTTGCTGAAGTCAACGGAGCTTCCTTATAAATAAAGAAGCTAAGAAAATAACAAAAATGTTGGCTTTATAGGTCTTGCACAATTATATATGTGAAAGATAAATCTGCAAAATGTTAGTAATATATAATAGTTTGAATAAAAACTATTGGTAATTGCTATATGTGCACACAGCTTGAGGTGTTTTTTTTCCCCTCAAATGTATTCCTATACACCTGAAAGATTTATAGAACTTTTAGAATTATTTTAAACCTCTCTCCTCTCTCCCTCAGGCCCAATTTATCTTATAAAGGCAGAGTAAACCGGATGTAACATCTGATTTCCCGGTTCTTTTTATAAACAGTTAAAAGCAGCTACTGGATAGGAATCCTGACACTAGGGAAGGGGATTAAACTATTCTTCTATTCAATTCCACTAATCGCAATCTTTCTCCAATGTTGCACTATAATGTGAGCTCCTGTCCTCTTTACAACGATGCCTGTGATCTAGCCATATATTGTGCTAGTGAGTAGAAAAAGGCCACAGCCATTTATGTCATGGGTGAAGATATATGATCTAGTTGGTTCAATGCATGTTGGATTTATGTATCTTTCTCTAATATAGTTTATTTATTTCTGTGCTTTTGAGTCAGTCCTAATTCTGGTAACTGCCTGGAGAAATCCCTTCAGTTTTCTTGGCAAGATTTTTGGAAATGGTTTGTCATTATTTGCTTCCTAGGAGTAAGAGAGTATGATTGGCCCAAGGTCACTCAGCTAAAAGCCAATGCAATCCTAGGCTGCATTAACAGAGGGATAGAAGCAAGATCACATGAAGTACTAGTACCATTTTATAAAGCCTTGGTAAGATCACACTTAGAATACCGCATCTAGTTTTGGTCACCATATTATAAAAACGATGTTGACACTCTGGAAAAAGTGCAGAAAAGAGCAACAAAGATGATTAGAGGGCTGGTGGCTAAAACAAATGAAGAACGGTTGCAAGAATTGGATTTGTCTAGTCTAGTGAAAAGAGGGATCAGGGGTGACATGATAGCACTGTTCCAATATTTGAGGGGCTGCCATAAAGAAGAGGGGGTCAACCTATTTTCCAAAGCACCAGAAGGCAAAAAACAATGGATGGAAATTAATCTAAGAGAGGAGCAACCTAGAACTACAGAAAAATTTTCTAACAGTGAGAACAATTAACCAGTGGAATAGCTTGACTTCAGAATTTGTGGGTGCTCCATCACTGGAGGTTTTTAAAAAGAGAATGGACAATCACTTGTCTGGAATGGTATAGGGCAGGGGTGTCAAACTGCCGGCCCGCGGGACGGTTTCATCATACCGGAGCCGCGCCCACCCCATTGCCGGCAATGGCAAAAAAGCTCCAATATGTCGCACGACGTCACGTGACGTCACGAGTTTGACATGCTTGGTATAGGGTCTCTTACTTGAGCAGGGTTTTGGACTAGAAGACCTCCAAGTCCCTTCCAACTCTATTATTCAGTTATCCTGCTTAAGGCAAGGCTAGAGCTTAGTCTCCCAGTTTCTAGCCTGATACTTTAACCCAGGGGTCTTTAAACTCGGCCCTTTTATGACTCATGGACTTCAACTCCCAGAATTCCTCAGCCAGCATGCCTGAGTCCATGAGTCATAAAGGGGCCGAGTTTGAAGACCCCTGTTTTAACCATTATACCAAATTGGCTCCTAATGTAGCATAGGAAATACGGAACCTTTTAGAGGCTTTGTATTTCATTTTCTTGTACCTGCAGTTAGCCTATCCAAATAGCAAGATATTATGCATATTGTAGATCAAAAAATGTGGAAGGCATTATGTTGTACAGCCATAGCATGTAACATGCTGTGTTTGTGTGTGTGTGTGTGTTTTAGTATATTATGTATGCTTTACTATACATTGTTACTGAGGACCATCCATATATTCAGCAAAACCATGCTCGACTACCCACACCTGAAAAGACAATATTAATACAATCATGCAACCATGATAGTTATCTCCTGAAATTCAAATTATACATTTATATTTATGGATTCAAGTTATGTATTCATAATATTCAGCCTGATTCAATTTTATAAGCCTTGAATTTTATTCAAGCACAAGTTTGCCCTGTCCCTTTTGTATACTACTTCACATTTTAATATTGATATGTTAAAATCATTTGTAATCATTTCTGCATATAGTTTTTCCAAATGCACACTTGTTTCATAACCTGCAGAATTTGAAATAAACTAAGGCAAAATTATTTCTGTTTTGCATATTAATCCAGAACTTGGCATTTATCTAATATCAAATGACCTTTACCTCTGTTCCCAACAGGAGATGTCTCATTTCTAACTGACAGTTAATGTATATAAACTGATTGACTAGATTTTATGAATGTGTGTATATATTTTTACTTTTAGTATAGTAACCAAATGAAAACCTACCTAATTAGTAGAAATAAAATATGGATATTTTCTCTATATGGGAAAAGTTTCAATAATTGCAATTCTATCCTATAGAAAACAGCCTGCTTTGAATTTAACTGCCAAAAAAAGAAAACTCTAATTAATGTAATAAAATGAAAGAAATCAAAGTTAATGCTTTGTCAAATTACCTATATTTTCTTTTCAACTGTTTTCACAGAAAGAGGCATAACAGATATTGATACATCTCCTTTTTACAGGGAGAACCTTTACTTTGTTCCTTGATGCAATCAAGAACATCTAAGACTTATTTCTCTGATCTTCTCTAGGTTTTTTTTTTAATCTTAAAACTGCAGATTTCACTGCAAAATTCCAATTATATAGCAAGAGGGAGAAACTTTCCTTTAAAAGTCCTGGTTTTTAAGACATAAATTGTCAGCAAACCCAGTAAAAATATCACCTGGGAATTATGTTTTTATTTTTTAAAGTAATAATTAAATATAAGCCTGGGAAAGTTAAAGACTGAGTGAGTGAAACACTTATGAACAAAAAAATGCAGATATACAGTAATTCATGTATTATTATTGGCCTAAATCAATCCATTGAAGGATGAAAGCCTTTTCAC
>NW_015386784.1:189786-195259 GCF_001527695.2 Protobothrops mucrosquamatus
GAGAGAGAGAGAGAGAGAGAGAGAGAGAGAGAGAGAGAGAGAGAGAGAGAGAGAGAGAGAGAGAGAGAGAGAGAGAGAGAGAGAGAGAGAGAGAGAGAGAGAGAGAGAGAGAGAGAGAGAGAGAGAGAGAGATAAAGTCACCCAGTTGGCTTCTCTGCTTAAGTGTAGATAAGAACTCAAAATTCCCCAGCTTCTAGTCCAGCATCTTTAAACACTAGACTAAACTAATTCTCATTTTACATACACACGGATGAAAAATGAAAGAAAAATAAGGGAGGAAACCCATAAGGGGAAAAAAATACAAGATAACATTTGACAGGCACTATATATTTTCTATCTACATGTAATTTCCTAAAACTTACCAATGGATCTAAGACAACGGTTAAGTAAAAATCATACAATCTGAAGTTCAGAATTTGTATACTCGTCAATCAAGCCTCAAAGCCTGTTTCAGGGACACAAAGGACTAAGCAAGTCATCACCTCCTACATTTTATTACCAAGCGATGTCATACCAGTAGATTGAGATTGGAGCCAATGGTTCTCAAAATGTAACTGCAGTTACAGTTCCCAGCAGCCCCAATCAACAACAGCCAGAGATGCTGAGAGTTACAGCAGACTGACTAGGTCAGGTTTACATACTGTATTAGGAGTCCCATCTGCTAGACTATACTTACTACTTGATGAATTTTGTGTTCTAGTTTAAGTCATTGACTTCAGGAATCCTGAGCTGGAAAATGTATTGGCAAATGTCTTATTTGATAGTGCTGCTCTTCACCTTCCCCATGTCTGCTTTGGATATAATTAATATAATGCTAAAATTATCCTCTAATGTCCCTAAAATTCTGTCTGGTAAGAATCTTCAGGTTTTGTACTTCATTTCCAAGGGGCGGAGGTTGCATTTTTGAAATAACAGAAAATGTTGCTACTATTTATTTTCTTCTGTTATAACTGTCATTCTTCATCCGTCTGGATTTCTCATCTGAAAAATGTCCCATGGGAATTGTTCTCTCAGAAGTCTTCCCTGGGGATTTAATTAATCAGGAGGAAGCTTGAGAGGCTCCTGATTGCATAATGAAAAACTAGATAGCTCCAAGATCCATGAAAATTTATCCATAGCCCTCCAGAATTCAGATTATAGCTATCAAACATTTGTCCAAATTGCCTGTTTGGAGAAATAAAATCATTGTTTCCGATCAAATCTAAAGAGGGTGATTAAACGAAACACAGAGTAAAGGTCCAACCCCAAACTAATTGTAATTGCTTCTTAATTAGGACATGCAAAGAAGCCATGACCCAAGAGGGTTCATCTCTTTCTCCTTTAAGCCATAATAAATCAGAATGGAGGATTGCATAAACGTATATAAAGTCTGGTACAAAAGTAATTGGTTGTTATGCTATCAAAAATCCACAAGTAGACATGACAAGTACCACACTACATTTACATATGTAATCATAAACTTGTCAAATATTGTATGGTAAGCTCATAAGTTGAACAAACACAGAGCAAGTCAGAATTTGTGCCAATGCCCATACAACAATATCATGGGCAATTCTTAGGGAGACAATTACCAGATTGTTAAAGGCTGGGTCTTGGCTAGGTTCTGATTACTTACATCTGCCTTGCTAAGTTCCAAAGACCCATCCTGTCTCTGTTTTAAAAATATATGTCTGCTTAAAATGTGACAAATACATTGGAAGAGCAGCCATACTGTTTGACATTGTATTGTTGATCTAACCCCTATGGAGATCTGAGGAATACAGCTTGGTAGTTCCAATGAATAGATGATCAACATACTGCATCTTACAAACTAACACCACTGGAGTGTGGAACACAAAGAGACAAAAATTAAAACTCTAGGTTTAACAGCATAACTTTGGGAGGTCGCAGTCTCTTTTAGAAGAAGCATTTCTCTAAGTTGAACAACATTATTTCTCTAAAACCTAGAAAAGGACATTACACCATTTTTTGTACAGGACTGCAATACTTCCTAGTATTAAATCCCCAAAGTAGGGAACTGGGGAAGAAGGAATGGAGGGAGAAGAACTTTACTGAGCTACTTGATAACGATTTATATCATTCTGTTAATCACTTGTAACATTATTATTTTCCAACAGTGAATTAAAAAGCCATCCAGGTTGTAATTGGTAGCTCTCTGGGTTTGGTGCTCTTTGTTTTGTTTTGTTTTTAATTCTGCTCCTAATTATTCCAAAATTTATTACTCCATAAATTCCATACTGATGAAAGCCTACAGAAGTAATCAGTAAGAAAAGTGCTTTTAAATTCACTCAGGGTTTTACATATAAAACAGTTGGAAAGGGAGCTAAGCAGTGAACTGTGCAAAACATACCACAGAGACATAAATGTGAAAAAGAGGATAACAACAGATTATGTGCCCATAAATATGAAATTAACAGAAAATAATGGTTTTAAAGGAGATTATTCAAAAGAGTTGACTTTAATTCTAACTGCCCATCATAGCACATATTCAGGGGTGTAATAGCATAGGACATTGTGTGCAATTTCAGCAAAGTAACTATATTAAGTTTCAACATAGTCCATTCGGTTGCAAGGGATTTTTTCCCCCTGTGTTCCAGTTATAGTTCATTTAACATGATGCCCTGGAGAGGTTTATCTTCTAATTTTGCCATATTTGATAAATAAAGAGATCACGTTGCTTTGATTTGCCTTTTATTGTATTTCCATCCTATTTGCTTCTTCCAGCATTTCATAATGTACACGGGGAAAAAAATGAAACCCCTGAAGGACTACCAGATGGTATCATTATTGCCAACTTCGTTTATAAGTGAAATATGCAAGAATGCATAACATTAACTTCTCCAGAGAGGTGCAGAAGATCCAAATCCTAATGGAATATCAGGCTCAAATCTGTCATGGGGTACTATTCCCAAACTATTTTCCCTTTTAAATTTGTACTGCAGGCAACCAAGCCCTTCAAAACCTAGTGCTAAAATCCTGAGGAACTCAATATACAGGCCTAAGACATGTGTTTATTTAACCCTCAATTAGTCTGTTACTTTCCTCAATGGATGCCTCCGTTAAGAGCAGAATAACCATCATCTGCCTGGTATGTAGGTATTCACCTTCCTTTTAAGAGAAAGGATGATAAATTAAATTAGAATGCAGCAGGAAAGTATGTAGTGTTACTTTGAGGGAGGATGTAAAAGTATTTTTAAATACAATTAATCTTCAACATTTAGATGAAACACAAAAACAACTTTTATTCATCCCACTAGCTGTAATAAAAGTTAAACAAATGATTTTAAAATGCCATGTGGTAAAACACTAGGATTAAATGGGTCCCCTATTGAATGCTACAAAACATTCATAGATCTTCTGCTGTCAAAACTTTACCAAATGTATGAAGAGATATTTGATAAAGGAGTGTTACCACCAGCATTTAATTAGGCTTATATCACACTTATACCAAAATAGGTAAAGCTCACATTCAATTATCATTCAATATAATTGATTAATGTTGATACAAAGATGATATGATATCATTCATTTTTTTGGATTCAAATACATACATTAATTCAGAAGACCTTAAAGTCTAATATAAAATTAAAACCAGAGATATTCTTTTTAAGATTGATGAGCAAGCAGTTGGAAATACACATGGAACCTTGTTTTTTTAAATGCACAGTGGTAGAAAAAAATTGACATTACTTACAATGGAGGAGTGGTTGGTGATGTTGATGGAGCTGGCCTAGATAGTGAAAACTGACAGTTTTAATTAAAGAAATTAAAGAAAAGTCATTAATTAATTTTAATGCTGATTAGAAGCCCTTTCTGGACTTTCTGCATGATACGCAAAAAAGTGAAATTATGATATGTGGATTTGATTATTAGAAAATGGAAGCCATGTTGTTAACTTAGAGTAAGAATTTAATGTAAATCTATATAAATAAAAATGTAAATGTTCGTTTGTTCAAAAACTTAAATCTCCGAAAGTTCTTCACCAATTGCTTTGAAATTTTGACACAACGTTGCATTCGAATATGCGCGTGTTTTTATATACCTATATTATATAGATGTCACACCTGTGACAGGTAAAAACATGCTTTTTTTGAAAAACAGTGCCATCTGTTGGACGTAAAAGCAACACAAACGTGCGCTTTCTCTTTTCTTTCTTTTCCATTTAACCAGACTGAGCCACAGCAACACGTGGCCGGGTACAGCTAGTTTATACTTATATCTGTTGTAAAAGAAAGGTGGACATAATTTCTTTGTATTTCTGTTTCTTTCATCCTGCATTTAGGGCTTTACTTTTTTCATTATTTTTTCATCCTTCTATCTCAATTATTAGCTATTGTTAGTTTTTATATTTTTAAAAGCTTAATAGTTATTTTTCAAAAAGAATGATCACATGGGTTTATAAAAACTAGGCAAACAGCAGATAATATTGGATTAGTTGTAGATGTAATAGATTTGAATAAAAATAAAGATCAATTTGTAATCTTATCATTAGATGCTGAAAAAGCCTTTGACAGAATACATAATCAGTACATTTTTGCTGTACTAAATAGATTCAGATTTCTTTTGGAATTCATAAAACAGATTAAAATATTATATATGCTTTAAAAAAATTATTTGAGCTATACCATCTGGGGGGAGAGATATATTCAGGAACGAGGAGTTTAATTCTTCTCATTTGGTGGATATCCTCATTTTGAATAACACAAAAGAGTGGGCATAATTTTTATCTGAAAGTAATTGAATGAAATCACCAGTTTTTAAGTCTTCAGATAAGAGAGAAGTAAACATCATTAGAAAAAAGTAGAAATCATTGTACAGCCTTTGTTTCACTGCTTTTACAAGCACTTCTCTTTAGCTGTTCCATGCATATCTGCTGAAATGTTTTAATGTATTCATTCCTTCTAGGGATTAAAAAGATTCTAAGAGGCAATACAATGGCAATTGGCTCTTCCAAATGGGGAAATTCTGGCATCTTGGCTTACAGATTGACCTTTCCAATGGGATTAAAGATCAGTTGTAATATAAATTAATAAAGTCTTGGCTCACAACACACCAGATTTAACTGTGGTTGAAAAGAAGAAAGTGTGGATAATTGATGTGGCAATATCAGGAGACAGTAGAATAGAAGACAAAAATTGAAGACTATTACAAAGTATCAAGCTATGAAGATCAAAGTTGAAAGATTTATGGTATATGATGGTCCAAGTGTTTATCAGCACACCGGGTACCATACCAAAAAATCTTGGACAGCACTTAGTAAATCTGCACATTGACAAAATGTTTATTTGTCAATACAAAAGGCTGCACTGTTTGGATTTGCTTATATACAAAGTTCTTGAGATGTAATATGAAGGCTAACATGAGCTGCAGAGCTGGCAGCTGTGATTTCAGCTTGTTGTGTATATTATTGTTAATAATAATAACACACACACACACACACACACACACACACACACACACACACACACACACA
>NW_015386784.1:196206-223539 GCF_001527695.2 Protobothrops mucrosquamatus
CTCTCTTCCTTACACTCATGCCTGTTTATTCTATGCTGTGAGTGTGCCAGGGCTGCTGGTCGGGGTGGTGGGGCCGTCCCCGCCCGCACGGGGCGGCTCGCTGTTCCGCTCGCCTCTTCCCTCGCGCGCGAGCGAGTGACTGCCCCTCTGGGACCTTTTCCCTCTCCATAGGTCTTCATCTCCCCCTCTCCTCCTTTTCCTCCTCCACTGGTCGTAGCTATCCCCCTTTCTTTCTTCTTTCCATCCTCCTCGTCAAACCCCCTCTCCTTATTCCCGTACATAACTCCTCCTCTCTGTCTTAGGCTCGCCAGGGTGGTTGGGGTGGTGGTGGTCGTCCTCGTTAATCTTCGGTGATTCAGTAGATCGCTCTCCCTCTCTTTCCTATCTAGGCGAGTGTCTGTTCGTTCGGGGTTCTCCTCCTCCCCCCCCCCCGCCTCTCTTTCCTCCCCGGTTGAGTCTGTCACTCATACCTCCTTTCCCCTTTCTTTCTTCCTCCTTATCAACTCTCCTATCTTCTCTTCCTCCCCCCTTACCGTCTCCTCCGTGGTTCAGGCGCCCCTTCGTCATCGCTTTTATATGCGAGTGGCTAGCCATCTGCTTGGAGCCTCCCTCCTCCCCATCGGTCTTCACGCTTCCTTCTCCTCTTTCCTTGCCACCGGCCTTGCCCTCTCCCCTCCCGCCTCTCTTCCCCTCATCTCTTCCTCCTTCCATCTCACCCCCATTCTCCCTGCCAGTGCCACCTTGTTTTGCCCGCACCCCCTCATGCCTCTGTCTGTCTTCTTTAACCCAATCCCCACCACTCAGGGGATTACTCCGTGTCTTCTGTTGTCCTTGGCAAGGTGGTGTGATGAGGTGGGGCGATCGAGTTGCCAGGCGTCTTGGGGGACTCCTCCTCCTCTCTCCCGTGTACGGTCGGGTAGCTGTTCTTCCCCTGGGATCTCCTTTCTCTCTATCCGCCTCCGTTCTGTCATCTCCGTGTAATCCAGTCTCGGGCCGGTCGTCCCAATCATTCCTCACTTTGATGTCTCCAACTCCCATTGTGGTCATCTGGGGATTCTCCTCATCCTCCAACACNTCTTTAACCCAATCCCCACCACTCAGGAGATTACTCCGTGTCTTCTGTTGTCCTTGGCAAGGTGGTGTGATGAGGTGGGGCGATCGAGTTGCCAGGCGTCTTGGGGGACTCCTCATCCTTTCTCCCGTGTACGGTCGGGTAGCTGTTCTTCCCCTGGGATCTCCTTTCTCTCTATCCGCCTCCATTCTGTCATCTCCGTATAATCCAGTCTCGGGCCGGTCGTCCCAATCATTCCTCGCTTTGATGTCTCCAACTCCCATTGTGGTCATCTGGGGATTCTCCTCATCCTCCAACACCATCTCCTCTATGTTCGTCTTCCCCCTCGAGCCCTCCCAAATACTGGGGAGCAGTTGGGGGGGTGGTAACAGCGTTTCTCCCACAGTGCTTCCTGTTGGTTTCCTGGGCACTCCCAATTTAGCTTCAGAAATAAATCCTTCACCTATCTTGATCATTCTGGTTAAATATGTAATCATTTAACATCTCTGTCTCACAGCCAATTCGCTTAAAATGGATTATATGTGTAATCATTTAGGAGACAAATTAGGAAACTTTAAAAAAAATCCCTTTCAAGAATACTTAATGAGCTTTTCAGCAATATATTTAATCTTCTTTACTGGCATAAATGCAAAACAACTGTAGAAAAATTAGACATTTGGCTGCATATTGGGCATCAACTAAAGATGATTATTTGATGATGTAAAATTAATGCATTTTTAATCAACATATTATTAGGACATTCAATTTACAAGCAATTATTTTCATAAAGAATCAAGTGTAAACAACTAAAAGGACTTTGCCTGGGAAGCAAAAGACTGGGAACAGCAACTATCTATATTAAGAAAAGTTTTTTTTTTCTTAGCCTTATTACTGTGACACTTTAATCTCTTTCCCTTTGATAACAGGAGAAGGGGAGGCATCTGCACTCAAGTCTCTGTCTCAGGTGTTTTCTTCCTTTCCATCCTGAAAGTCTTTGAATTCCCCAAATCAGTCACTGAAGAGGAAAACACAGCTTCTTGGGATGGTCACCAGCATTTAGTTTGAGAGAGATGGTTTTCACCCATTCAAGAAACTTCTAACCTTTTATTCTTTCTCCTGCTCTATCCCAGAAGCAACGTCTGTGATGTATCCAGGCTTTTATTTAATTCAATTTACTTAATTTTGCATTGCTCATTCTTCTTGTGCATGAATGTCAGACTGCTTATAAAATATAGGTAGTCACAAGATGGCTCAATGGAGTCAAAGGATAAATGCATCAAGAGTTTGCAGGAAAAATTGAGCTTTTTAAATTCTCCTAAGATAAAAGAATAACATTAGATGATGGATTCAGAAATGATGGAATTTGAATTCAAGATTCTCTCTCTCTCTCTCTCTCTCTCTCTCTCTCTCTCTCTCTCTCTCTCTCTCTCTCTCTCTCTCTCTCTCTCTCTCTCTCTCTCTCTCCCTCCCTCCCTCCCTCCTCCCTCCCTCTCTCTCTCATCTATCAGTTTGTCTGTCTATTTGTTTATCTATTTAACTGCCTGTCTGCAGGCAACTTGCATATATGTGAATATGTGAGAAACAGAAGGAGATTGTGCATGGAAGGAGAAATTGGAAATTTACACCTAAGGAGGGAAGTAGCTGATTTTTTGTTGCATATTTTGGGTAGTCCAACACATTTGAAGGGCTTTGTAATGGAAGTTCATATAGCTTAACTATGGAAAAGCTATGAATAATGAGTTCCTGGCAATAATTCTATGCCATTCACTCTCTCAGAAATACATCTAAATGTACGAAGCCTCTTGTAATTTGTAAAATTAATATTCCTTCACCATGTAAAGGCAGCACCTTCAGGAAATAGTTTCATACCCTTCCATTTTAAATTTCCACATTCATTAAATGGATTATATTTTCCATCCCTGGGGGTTGACATGAGGGATGTGTTTATACAGTTCTGTACTAATGTAAAATGCTACATTCATGCTACATAAGATTTTTTTTCTCCTCTCTGTGTATCTTTTGCCCCCAAATTTACATCCTTCTTTTGTTTATGGCTGAGTCTCTCGGGAACAGCAGTAAATAAACATTTTGAGGTGTCACTGATGCATGCATGATATTCTATTTCTTTGAACTGTTGAGGGATTAAATGTGAATGTGAAAACACTAAGATCAGCCAAGAAGCTTTCTCCACTTTTATGTACCTTCTTGCTATTTATTTGGACATTCACTTTACAAACCTGGTGGTTCCACAATTGTAATCAACACACTCAGATTGCCTTCATTCTCACAAATAAAAATAGCCTGCAATTGCATTGATTCCTTATCTCTGAAAATCAGATCCACACCCCTTCGAGGAGTGTGGTACAGGTTACATTTCATAGTAGGCATGACTATACTGGTCAGGAGAAGATACTTACTTGGGGCGTAAGGATTAAAAAAATGAACAGCTCACTTTGAAGAAATTAAGCCTGACATAACGACAAATCCTAGACATAAGTAGTTGACATTAAATGAATTGTTTGTGTTAAATATTAGATGGCATTGAAATGTAGTGATTGATGAAAAGTGAGTTCACAACTAACTCTAAGTTTAATTATCACAGCTTCATGATGAAGGCTTTCAACCTCTATAAGTCATCAGATTTCCACTAGAATCAATCTGGTCAAAGCTCATAGATGGGCCTTTTTGAATGGAATATGCTATTGGCGAAGGATTCATGCTGTTAATTTTTGAGATGAAGATTTTTGACATTACTTTTTTGGCATGAAGAAAAGGCAGAGGATGTGCAGTGAGGTTCTGCATCCCTTACTTCCACTTCCTGATTAATTCTATATCATGGGCATCAATCAATCCTGACAATACTACTTTGCAGGGATGGGTTTAAAGTGATTTAGCTTCTCTACTGGAGAAATGGCTAGTTTATATATACTTATGGGTCAACTGTGTAATAATATTATATTTATATTTGGTAACCATTGTCATCATCAGACATTGAGTACCCATGTTTAAAGTATCTGACTTAGAAAATAATGAAGAGATACAGACACGCACGGGGTTAATAGGAGGCATATCTAAGAAATAACATTAACATTAATACACTGCATTGCAAAGCTTGGCTGGGCTAATAAATTTAAGCTTACAGCACCATCTGTCTTTGAAAGCATGCTCCTTTGTTTACTTGTTTTCATGTTTTACAACATTTCATTATCTGGGATGACACTGAGTAATGCAGTGGTTGTGTTACTTAACATAACTGCTGCTTTAATAAACTGAATGGTGTTAGATGGACGAATGTCTTCAATAAAGCACGGGCATTTCTAAAGGTCTAAGTTTCAAAATACAGTAAAAATGTACCCTTTCTCTGGCCTCCCTGAACTTCTGATTAAGAAAGTTGCTTTTAAGGCCTTAATAAAGATATAAATCAAGAGAGGCGTAGAATAAAATAGCATTCTTTTATATTGCTCTATGCTGCACAATTGGTTGGTAAGAAGTCATTTGTATTATGTACAGTGCTTTTTTTCTAAAAAAAAAAAAAAAAAAAGGTGCCGGAACTCACACACGTCATACAACCCGCAATGCCTACCCTACAAGGTTCCATCCAAAAAAGGTGCCAGAACTCCGTTCTGGGCGTTCTATGACCAAAAAAGCCCTGATTATGTATGTATGCCTACATACATATATACAGCATATACATACACACATATATTCCCTTCTCATCTTTATGGGTGAGAGGTGCCTTCCTCAATCTCAGATCCTCTATCAGAGAGTTCTTCACAGTATCTTAGCACTGCACTCTTGTGGAGAGAAAACTCTGATATAGTTCCTGGGATCTGTTGGATCCACTCTCCCACCTTAGAAGTCACAGCCCCAAGTGCTCCTTCCACTATTGGGACCATTTTGGCCTTTATGTCTCAGTTATCCAGGTCATAGCTGTCCTAAAAGTGCCTTTTTAAAAGGCAACTGGGCTTTCTTTGTTTTACTTGAAGCCATTTCACTTCTCATCCACGAAGCTTTTTCAGTTCTGATTGAATGATAGAGAATGGAAGGATTTATATTTCTTGCAGCATCCCAAGGATAAAAGACCCAGACATAAACTGAGCAATGTGATATATGCAGTATAATGCAGTGAGACATGTGCAGATCTGTACATTGGGGAAACAATCTGACCATTTCACAAACGCACGGCACAACATAGGAGAACAAAACCATCAGGACAAGATTCAGCTGTCTATCTGCATTTGAAGTACAAAGGTCACTCTTTTGAAGACAGCAAAGTCTACATTCTGGACAGAGAGGACCTCTGGTTTGAAAGAGGGGTCAAAGAGGCCATCTACATTAAGATTGAACAGCCCTCTCTCAACAGAGGAGAAAGAAATACAACATGACCTATCTCCTGTTTACAACATAATCCCTTCAACAGTTCCAAGAAGGTTCCACACCCATTTACACTATTCAGGTGACTCTGAGGACACAGATAAACCTCCAAGTGGCCTCAACGACTCTCATTGTTGAGAGTCCAACACTAGAGAGTGCTAATGACCAGATGACTGCAAGGAATATAAATCCTTCCATTCTCCTTCCAGAACTGAAGGAGTTTCTTGGATGAGAAACAAAACATCTTCAAGCAAAACAAAAAAAAGCCCAGTTGCCTTTTGAAAAAGTATCTTTGGGACACTTTGGCCTTTACTTTTCATGTCCTATCCCACGCTTCCTTCAGGCCCTGGTACTCTCCAACCTCTCATACTCAACCATACATGGATGAGACAAGAGAACCTGGTTTATATAGCATATTTCTTTAATAGTTAAAAAAATGCTTCAGCCCAAAGTATGTTTCTATATGTATATAGCCAAGTCTCTTTTTGTCTTATGCCTTCAACACAGTGTTGACTCCTGGTGATTGTGCTGATTAGTCCCTGCAGTTTTGCCCTTGCCTTCTTCTTAATATCAAATTAGGATTTTTTTAAAAAAAATGATCAAAAAGTAATATAAATAGATGATGCCACATGATAGAAAAACATCAGCAGAAACAACTGCAGTAATTAGAGGAAGAGAACATTCCCACTCCTTTTTCCCTACCCATTTCTTCATAAGTTTGAAGCAGAGAAAGGGTTTACTGCAAAGAATGCAAATTTATGCAGAACCTTTCAACCTAGCATGCAAATTAATTTGTACAAAGACTAATTTTCTGACACGGAAGTTCATCCAATTTATTTACTTAAATTACATTAATTTACCGTCCTGACCTTTGAATGGCTTATATTGTCTCTCCTGACAACTGTGTTATGGTGCTCTGTTGTTTCTTAATCAGAAACACAGTTTATTTCACTTGGAAAGCAAATAGAAAAGTATACTATTTATGCATCCTAATCATCCCTTCAATTACTCAAGTCCCATTACCCTGTTTTCTTTCAATTGGGTTCAGACACATTACCATTTCAAGTCATATCAAAATGGCTAGTAAAAATTAGATTAACTACAATGGGATGCTAACTTCTCATATCCAGGTAAAAGTCATATCTCTTCCCAAGTATCTTCCTTAACAACATCTCCATCCCACATGTTTGCAAGCCATATTTTCTTCTAAATGATGCTACTATCCCAAGTGGGAGAGGTACCTTGGAGAGCTAAAGAGCAAGGCAAGATAACAGTTTATGTTTGAGAAGCCCATAATATCTAGCTCAGGGGTCTTCAAACTTGGCCCTTTTATGACTTGTGAACTTCAACTCCCAGAATTCCTCAGCCAGGCATGCTGGCTGAGGAATTCTGGGAGTTGAAATCCACAAGTCATAAAAGGGCCAAGTTTGAAGACCCCTGATCTAGCCCACCTTGCTCTCTATTCCCATCTGTTCCTCCACTTGGAAAATCGTACAGCAAATGAGTTAAGCCTACTACATCTAGAAAGCACCTGATGGAGGCAGGAAGGTTGATCCACTTTATTAGAGCCATCTCTACAAGTGTTTCTGGGCTAGCAACTCCTAGTTCCATTCATTCCTTGTCACCAGCTCCAGATTGACTCAGCCTTCCATCCTTCTGAGGTCGATAAAATGAGGACCCAGATTGTTGGGGGGCAATAGGCTGATTCTATAAACCACGTAGAGAGTAATGTAAAGCATAGGTCCCCAACCTTTTGGGCACCAGGAACCGGTTTTCGTGGACCGGGGGGGCATGGTTTTGCAAGCTGCCTGCATCCTGTAGATGGGACTTCACTTGTTTGCACGGACCGGTTTCTGGCATGCTGCGGACTGGTGCCAGTCCACGGACCAGGGGTTGGGGACCTCTGATGTAAAGCACTGTGAAGCAGTATATAAGTCTAAGTACTAAGTACTACATTAGAATAATTTTCTTGGTTTTATAATTCTCTGAGTTCTATTTCCCAACTATGCAGGTGAAAAGGAATTAAGTGTTCCGGATGCATAATTTTAAAAATCAGTTTTAAAGCTGGTTTTCCCCTGCCCTGTGCTCCTAGTCTTAGATGATATTGTGTGATTCAAAGTGTTTTAATGCTAATTAACAGATGGGAAAAACAAAACAAAGAGAAAAGACAGTGCTAAAATGATGCCCATCAGAAAGGTAGCAGGTTTTTTAATCAATGATTTAATGTGCACTGAAACACGTTTTCATTTAAGTGAGATTGCATGAATATTCTAATAATCTATTTTAAAACCTAAGACAAACAGTCATGCTGGTGTAAATTAAAAGTTCATTTAAGAAAAAAAAACCTGCTAATAGCACCGACAAAAAAGATAATACAATGATTTTAAAGAAGACCCTCTTTTTAAGGGTAAGAATTTAAAATGCTTACAATTTTTACACATTTTTTAAAAAATTAAACTGCAATTTAAGATAGCCAGTTCAAATGTGATACTATTTCAGATTTTAGGTAAATACTGGATTACAATGCTGCATTTTCCAATCAGATGTTTTTGATTAAAACGGAAATACCCGAGGCATGCTACTGGTATTTTCATAAATTCTGTCTATTACAGGAAATGGTAGGCAGAAATTCAGTAGGACCATGATTCTTCTATAATTTAGATAATCCATAGCCACAGAGTGAAAAAACAAGGAGAACAAAGATAACTTCTTTTTTTTTAGTGGACTATATATTCTGGTTACTCTGAAGAAGAGAAGAGTAATCAGAGAAGCTACAGTATGTGTTCTATGAGATTGTGTGATCAGTTGCAGAGTGATCAGCTGCAAAAAAATGATCTACTGAATAGGTGCTGATTGCAAGAGGTGTTTCCTTAGAACTTTTAGGGTTTATTGGAGGGGGTTGAGGAGAAATATAAAGTTGCCAGGTTCCAGGGAACAAATTCAGCGAGCAAGTGAAAACAGAGAGCAAATAAGGGTGTTCAAAGTCCTAACCAACTTTCCTTCTAAATCCAGAGTTTAACCTTTAAGTCTGAAAAGGAAGAAGGAATATAAACCTGCTAATGGTGGTCCTTTATAAAATGAAAGGAAAGAGGAACGTACAGAAGGTTGCTATTGTGACCTGCAGTGCTTTGTGGCAAGCTTGTGTATCTGCCTGAGAACAATTTTGCACAGGGCTTGGCTATCTGAGGGATTTGCCTTTCTCCTACTGTTTCTGCCTGATTGGTGAGATTTGACAGATTGGGTCCCACTTTTAATGCCATATCACCCGAAGAGACTCAGGCAGCATGTTTTCTTTGCCATGGTGTCTACCCTCTAGAACAAGGGTGTCAAACACACCACGTCACGTGACGTGTCGCGATGTATTGTGACTTTTTTTGCATTGCCGGACCTGGGATGGACTCAGCCTCCGTATGATGCAACCGGCCCATGGGCCAGCAGTTTGACACCCCTGCTCTAGAATATTATCTCTTAAGAAGTTTGAGTTGCCCTACTCTTCAATCCTTTAAACAGGTCCTACACAGTCAACTGTTTCCTCAGATGCTGGATTAGGAAGTATGCTACTTGATGGGAATTTTCTTAATGAGCTGGATGTACTCACTACTAGATTATTCCCTTCTTTTCATTTCTGTTGTAATGGATCTATAATAATAATAATAATAATAATAATAATAATAATAATAATAATAATAATAATAATAACAACAACAACAACAACAACAACAATTATTATTATTATTATTATTATTATTATTATTATTATTATTATTATTATTATTATTATTATTATTACAAAGTTCATGGAGTTGTGAATTTAAGATCATTATATTTTCATTTGTTGTTTGTGGTTGGTAAAGACAAGAGATCTTACCTTTTCCCTAACTCTGTTCAATTTACTAGTAACACATAACCCAAGCACCAAGAAGCAAATTTTGAAATGGTTTCATCACAGTTTCATAAGGCATTGTAACTAACACATCGTAGTATGCAGTAGCTTCACCACACATTGGATGTGGGATACTGTTCACAGTTAATGATCTATTTCCCCCTCTAACTGCCAGTCTGCATTTGGTAACTATTAGACATAACTATTTCTCTTCTAAGATCATCCATGAATAATGTTTCTTATACTATAGGTTTTGTTTGATTCTTAGAAATCTAAATGTTCCCTCAAAGCCTGCTTTTTTCTACTTCTTGTGCTTGAATGGTACTATTTTGGAACATAAATGATAGCACTCATAACATGAGAAGAGAACATCTCTGCCTTACATCCTCTTAAGTATGCATCTTTTCCCTCTGCCTTCAGAATAATCAGCCCTGTTTATTGGCAATCTGAGTTGACTGACAAGAACAAGAGTGTCTGCTTGCAATCTTCCATCTGTCATGCCATGTGTCAGGTGCAAAGGATCAGGACCATACAGTTAAGTTGCAGTTCAAAGATGTATTGCTCAAGCCTATACAGAAGAATCTAGTCAACTAACGTTCAATACTAAATTGTCACTAGATAAGGGTCAACAAAATTCAGAAGGAGTTGGACTATTTGTGGGAACATAATGACTTTAAGCTGATGATGAGCTTAACTCCATCCCACCCCACCCCCACCCAGCTCTGCCTATTCTTCTCCTACGCTACGGCTGCATATGCATCCCTTTTTTCTTATTTTGGCATGATCTTTAAGAGGAGTTCTGAGAAGCCCATAACTTCCCCAAATAGCATTTGACTTTCAATGTAACAACTCCCTCAAATGGTTCCCTGGGCTTGACAACTATTTCCTGAGTTCAGCACCTGGTCACAGGCCCTGATCATATGCTAAAATATCAGCTTTTCCTGATATTTTATTCTCCACATCACTCTAATCTACGTTGTTCAGTGGAAGCTAGGTCTTTTTAAAACCATACTTTCAATTCTTTTTACTATTGGTTTCCAAGGTGCTGTGTATTTATGAGTACATTGATATTCTCTCTGGAGATGTTAGAAAGGGAATGCTTCTGCAGACTCTTCCAAAGGTTTGCCCTTATTTAAATGGTCTACAATAAGAGAATATATAAAGATACACGGGTAATGTGAGATGCTTTTTTTGACAAATTCCTTCGAAAGCATATCATGCTTTGTTGTCATGTATTATCCATTGGCCAGCCTGAACACTTTTTTTTTTATTTCAGACTTGTCACATCAAAGTTCATTTTGCTTAAAAGAGCAAAACAATGAAATTTCCTAATAACAGAACTGAGTCTGATTTATCTAGCCTATATTGAGCACACAAAGTGGTTAACAGTTTTTGAACACTTCTGGCAAGATATTTCCAACCTCACCTTGGAAAGCAAACTTTGATATTCACAGCAGGCATTTCTATTGACCTATTCTAAATCTATGAGCTATTTGGCTACAGTTCCATTTTTCATTTAGATGAACTTACATTTCATTTCAAATTTACCATTACAACTTATTCTCACAGCCATATGTATTTATTATTGCTATTTTTGGAGCTGTTCAACACAAGCAAACATGAGACATGAATAGAGTAGAGTAGAATAGAATTAAAGACGAAAAATTCATGAAGAAAAATTAAGAAGAAATAAGAAAGATAAAAATATATTTAAAGAAGTGATTTCCAATCTTCTTTTCAGCAATAACAAATTTGTTGTCTCTCTTCTCTCTTTAAGGTTATATTATCCAATTCCCTTCTTCCCCTATTCAACTCTTTAATCAGCAAATGCAAAAATCGCCATTTTTTTTTCCATTTTCATCCAAAAGCCCATAAAAGGTTTTCAGTCTTGTGGTTTGATTCTTGGCAAGGCAAATTCAGCAAATTCCATTGTGTTCATTATCTACATTGTGGGCATTTCAGTATTTTTCCATCTTTGATCATGTAGCAGTGTCACTGCAGTTACCATATACAAAGCTAATCTTCTGACAATCATTTCTAATTGGCTATCCATAAGTCCCAACAGAAAAAAAAGTTCTGGTTTAATCTGAATATTCTGGTTTAATCTGAATATTAAACTTTAAAAATTCTTGCCATTGTACTGTATAGTTACATCAATATTTGTGGTGCTTTGTACAAGTCTATCATGCCTAGTAAAAATATTGCTTCATGTCTTTCGCATTCTCAGCATTATTGCAAGTTTCTTTTTATACTGTAGATAGTTTATTTGGTGACATATACCAGTGGTACTTCATTATACAGAAGTTTTCTCTTAAATTATAATACCATATGTATTCAGGTCCTTTTAACCACATTCTCTCCCATTGGTTCCTCATATTACTTTTTAACTTGATCTTCCATTCAAATCTCAACAAAAGTTTTTTCAAGGGAAAAACAAAGGCCTAATAACAGTACCAAGTCCAATCTGTCTAGCCCATATTGACCACACAAAGTGATAACAGTTCTTGAACACTTCAGGAAAGATATTTTCAACCTTATCTGGAAAAACTAAATCTATGATCTTCTACATGCAAAACTGTAACACGAGCAAAGATCTTTTCTGCTCCCCAAGTGAACAAAACATGCCTTAGAATAAGCCTGAATAGATCCTGTCTCTGGCAAAGAATGCCTTTCCCAGTTGCAATAGTTTTATCTAGAGGTGTGTGTGGGACCTAACAATCTCATCAAACTACCAAAAGCTCTACCTTTTTTAAAAGAGTGCATACATTTTGAGCTTTTTGAAGCATAGTAACATAATACCACTTTCATTTTTTGTTCCCCTTGACCTTCCTGGCTTCACCTACCAATGCCTTGTAACAATCTTCATTCTGGATGGTGCTCTCTTTAACATGGATATCTTACAACTACAGGAAATGGCTTATCTGGTTTCTGTTGCCTCCTAACTCTACCCCTTTATTTGTAAAGCTGTTATTAGATACCTTTCAGGTGTTGTGTGTGTGTGTGTGTATTGGAGGAGAATATTGCCTGGCAAACAACAGAGCAGTGTGGTGGCCTAGAAGTGGAGCTCTTGCCTCACAATCAAGAGGCTGTGTGTTCGATCCTAGGTAGTGGCAGTGATCTCTTTGGCTGCAAAGAGAAAATCTCTGCTGTGAGCAACGCATAGGCATCAGGAAGGGCATCCAACCAGTAAATGCTCAGCTCCATTCAGTCTCCCTGACTCCACCCAATGCAAAAGATTACAGGGTCATTAAAAGGAAAAAAAATCTCTGGCACACATCCAAAACTACTTCTTGATGCAGGATGTCCCAGCTAAAAATCTTCAAATAATAACCAATAAAACTTTTGTTGAAAGATCTTCAGTCCTTCAGATAACCGACTTTACTATCAGAACTATATCCTAATTTCAACCAAAACCTACCCTGCTGTAATTTAAAGTCATTTTAAATTTAACACGGCCCTCTGCAGCAGCAGGCAACAAATCTCTGTCTGCATATATTGGACTTTTAGTCATAATTTTAGATGTCATCCTATGGTTTCACATAGCCATATGAAATTTGACTCATTTTTTAATAAAACCTGGGTCGGCAACCTTAACTTTGATATCTGTACTGACAACTATCAATTTAAATCCAAACATTCCAAGAACTAAGAGTGCAGAACAGTAATTATATATAAAGGATTGATCGCTGTCTATGGAAGTTGCCCAAGGTGTCACATAAAGGTCTAAGTCAGAGAACAGCTTAAAAGAGGAAGGAGGGGAGGGGGGGGGAGAAAAGCAGACTGCTTAGTTAAATGTCAACTGCCAAACTAACTCATCACTGTTCTATTTCAGTCTTTGCTGGGTGGAACATATAGGCAAAGCTGTCAGAATAATTGCCTTGGCCTATATATTTATTTCAGTTTAAATGTTTTACAGCAAAAGAAGACTCGTGTTCTCCTATTGGCTATCAGCAGAGCAAAACCAACAGAACACCAGTGTTTACAAACAGTTACGTGGCTCTTGATAAATTTGATCTACGTGAATTAAAACAAGACAGAGATGGAGCACAACTAGACACAGCTGGGTTTGAGAAGGAGAAAACAATGACCATTAAAAAGTAATCAAGGAGAACAACTGAATGGTGAAAATCGATCATTAAAATGGTGGAAAATGTTTAAAAGAATGGACAGAGTTGGAACAATGTTCCATGATAGTTTGATCATCCTGCAGTTGCAATGCAGTAGTTTTGATAGGGAGTGTTCAAAATTCAACTTGGCTATTGTAAAAATGGCATGAATATTAATTTTAAATGAAATGAACAAATTTTTAATACACCTTCCCCAAATCTAAATTCAGCTGAAATAGTTTTATGTTCCTCTGAATAGCCAACATATGGGCAGCAGAAATTTATTTCAGGTACTAGATGAATTTAATTAATTAATTAATGGCTTTACTTTCAGTTCCAACATTTCACTGGATTTTGGAGAAAAGAAGAAATTATTTAATAACCTCCTGCATTCCAGTTCATATAGAAAAATATATAGCAACCTGCAGACTGCAAATTTTTCTATCACCTTCTATTTAGTTCTCAGCTGTAGAGCAGACCTTATTTTCACAGGCTTAAAAAATGGGTATTCTATGCATTGCATTAGATTTTCCTACCATGAATTGTGACCTTCACTATTTATTATGGTAAAACTGTTTGCTATAAAACCTATTTTAATTTCCCCAGAAGATAAACTGAGCATAAATTTGGAACCAAGATTTTTTGAGGATGAAATGAGTCTTCTTAAGGTGGTACATGAGGAATTGAAAAAAAATTGGAGAGTTGATGTTGGAAGGTAGCTAATGTATTAATAGAAGGTAATAGCATGATATTTTCTATCATCATCTATCTATCTGCCTGTCTACACACACATATAATTTCATACAAATCATTTTCTTAATTAATACTCAGCCAGCCACAAATACAATCTTAAATCAAGTATGTACAGCTTTATTATTTAAGTTGTAATACCAAGTGAACAAAAAGTACATGAGGAAAAGTAGTATTATAGAGTGAAGCTTCATCTCACAACTGATATACACTAGTTTGTATTGTATTAATAATAAAAAAATATTCATTTAATAGGAAATTACAGGAATACTTTAAAAATATTGATTATTGCCAATCTGGAAATAGAATTAAAATCATTTTTCTGACTATTTTGATTATAATGTTATGCCTTGTTTTGCTTGATTGAACTATGTGTCATCAAGTCATTTTCAACTCCTAGCAACCCCATAGATATTATGCATTGTTGGGGAGAGGGCAGATATGGCTTTCACTCTTTTCCTGGTTCTTTCTTTTTAATATAACAATTCTTTATGATAATTTCCTTTTTAATATGGAATCTGGTTTCGAAAAACAGGAGCTATGAGTTATTTTTTCTTTCCTTGTAAAGGGATGTCAATTAAAAAAAAAGTCTCAGTTTACTTTTGGAGGGTGGGGTCTGATTTTGCCATTGCCGAAATCTCTACAAAAATTAATAAGATAATAGTAAACATCCATTTAAAGCAAATGAATCAAACATTAAAATATAAATTAAAGAACATAAAGAAAAAAATGCCTCCACCCAGATTTGGAATGTGGATGTCAGCATGTTATGTGAAGCTCACTGCTGTCTTCAAGTCAACTGAAGTGCCATATGCTATATTACAGAGCCTACAAATCCAAATCCATAGTTTTGTCCTAAGCTATTAATCACAGAGAAAATGGCTTGGAAGTTTTCAAAAGACCACTTGGATACTGTACCTGCTGTTACAATCAAAATGCACCAGCAAATGTATTTCATTTCAGCAGGATAAGCCTAGTTTCTTTCATCTTAAAACATGAAGGATTCCTAGGGGCAGGTTGAGTTGGATCAAAATAAAACATCCTGATAATCATGGTATCGATTTTATTTATTTGTTTGTTTGTTTAAAACATTTATATAGCCATCCATCAAAAGCTAAAAGTTAAAACTACATAAAAGCCCATATAAACTATAAAACTAAACACATTCAAAACATTAATGGATATGAAGGATAGGTTTTCATATATCTAGGATTTGCCATTCCTTGTTCAGTCCAGAGTAGATCGAGCAACTTATAGCCAGCTACTGCCCATGTTCAGGATCTCCAAAACTTCAAATTATTTCTACTCATTGAGTTACTTTCAGCATGAGTTTCTGAACAAATCCCTTCTGTAGAATAAATAGATACACATTTCTTTTGGAACAAAATAACATTCTAAAACAAAACTAATATGAAACCCATTGTAGCATGCCTGGCAGTAATCCATTGGGCTTCTAATACCTGTCATTTTCAGATGAATAATTTTGTACAAAAACAAATCTACATACTGTACAAACAGAAGAATAGTATATGATCAAATCATCATGCACAATGCATACACTAGCAGAAGTTATGTTTAAAACAGTCTATATTAAAGAAAGTTGGATACAAAATTGGTAGGAGGGAAAGTTTGGTATAAAAGATTCATATACAATTCTTGTGCCAAAGCTATGTATAACATCAGAGCTGGGATTTCTTGATTTTTTTTATAATTCACTGTAAAGTTTGATAGAATAAATTAATAAGATAATGTACAATACCGACATAGATTGGAATTAGACTCTTTTGCACTCCTTAACCTAGACACTAGATGTATCTATACTGTATACATTTTTCACATGTGTATGTGTGTGCATTTCAGAGAGGATTTTTCAAAACGTCATCCTATTCAAACAGGAAAAAAGAAAAGCAGAATCCTCACAGGCCACGTTCACATAATATTTGCACCTTATATCAGAATATTAATAAAATGTGGAGCAGATGAATGTTCTGGTTAGATTAGAAGTCTTACAGTAGACGAAGATGTGAAGTCCATATTGATCAGTGCATTCATATGATCCAGCTCAGTGGCCATCATTTTTTTTTATTTGATCCTGTCACCAGAACTAAACTTGAATGCTTTTAGTCAATTAATTCCAGCCCAATGTCCAGAATCTTGATGTTTTTAAAATTCCTGCTGTAATTTAGATTGGAATGGTTACAATACTCAGGCCTCACTTCCTAAATACAGTTACATTTCTTCAGAATGATTTCAGGATTAAAACCTTCCCACAGATCACAGATGAAGTCTGGCATTCTATACATAATCTGCTTTCTTGTTCTTTAAAAACTGTCAAATGTAGCTTGACAACAGCTAGATTTTCTGTAAAAACATTGGAAGGTAGGAGTATTAACATATTTTGAGGCTGTCAATTGTATAGAATGCAACACAGCAATAATTCTTCTGTGAATTCTAAGTCCTTTCCTGCATTTTTCCCCCAAAGCAACCATTTTCTTGATATAAAACACAGCTTCAAGTAGTCCTCCACTTACAACTAGAATTGGAACTAGTATTTTGATCACTAAGTGATGTGATTGTTAAGCAATCGTCATGTATCTGGACCCATTTTTACCATGGCGATTAAGTGAATTACTGCAATCATTAAGCAAATCCAATCTTCCCAATTGATTATGCTTATTAGAAGCATAGTTGGAAAGATTGCAGATCACAATCACATACTGCAAGATGCTGCAACCATTGTAAATGAGAGCCAATTGTCAAGTGCCTGAATTGGGATCATGGACTGATGTAAAGGTAAAACTTTGAGGGCTGACTGTAAGTCACGTTTTTTGAGGCCACCATAACTTCAAACCATCATTAAATGAATGGTCTCAAGTCAAGGGCTACCTGTATCACCGCTCTTAGAATATATAATTTCAGGAATGATCTTTGCCAACACTGAATCAAGGCATAATCTGGGGGAAGATGTTTGCGGTCAGATCTTGAAATCTATTTTCAATAATCCTTGATCTTACCAAATACACTCACCTGCATCAAGTCAAGCTGTGTAGAATCTAAAAGTGGTCAATTTTGTTGTTTAATGCCTGAGGCAGGGATTCCCATAAATGCTTTTATAGTAAAACTACAGCATTAAGAAAATAAATAAAAATTCTGCAGCATTTAGATTTCCAGAGAAGAATGGCCGACCTAAAATGGCTCCAACAAAAGCAGAAGTGATATTTGTGGTTAAAAAAGGAAGTTGATATGTAAATTAATTCCTTCAACCTTCTCTGGACAAAGAGAGAATGTGAGATTATTCAAGCTGTGCTACATGGTTGTTTCTCATGAGGAGACTGCAAAGCAGCAGTCTCCAAAAGGTGGGAGAAGTGGGAGCTGAGGGAATTTGCCATATGTGCTCTAGTCACAGTCAGACCCTTTCAGAGGACATTCTAAGTTCACATTTCCCTTAAAAATCATTTTTGGAAATTGCCTATTAAATGCTTTAAAGAAATTACACGCCTTCAAAATGGCTGAAAACATCAAGTGGGTGCTTTCAATTTTTAATTTAAGAAAATGATGTGTCTTTATAACTTAAAAATTTAAACTGCAAAAGGCAAGACAATTTTTTTGGCTATTGTTTAAATCAGTGGTTCTCAACCTTTTTAATGCCGCGACCCCCAACCGGTCGTAAGTCGAGGACTAAACCGGTCGTAAGTCGAGGACTAAACCGGTCGTAAGTTGAGGACTACCCAACCAGTCGTAAGTTGAGGACTTTCCCTGCCCGGGAGCACCGCGCATGCGTGGTTCCGCCCCCTGCGCCGGCCGAGGCGTAGCTGGCAAGTGGCTGGGCCGACCACCAGCTGGCCCAGCTCAAGGGAGGTAAGGCACCCGCTGGAAAAGGGGAAAAAATGGCGGACTGCCTTGCTTGGTGACCCCCGTGAAATGGTCGATCGACCCCAAATGGGGTCACGACCCATAGGTTGAGAACCGCTGGTTTAAATGGACCAAGGACTCAGAAAGCATTGCAATATTGGATTTTGAATATTAAGACGTTGGTATTAATGTTAAAGAATAAATGCATTTTTATGGGAAAGAAAAACTCTTTTCAAATATTGGAGACATGACAAGCAACTTATTATGGCATTTCACGTTTGAGGAGTTGCATCAGGACTTTGAATAATAATGTTAACTGTATTGCGACTTCTTAGGAACTGCCGAGAAAATGTTGCAGAAAGACATGCAACTGTCCTGTCCTAAACCATGTGCACACGAACATGCAGAGAGGTTTGCAAACTTCACTAGGAAACTTTCCAGCCAATAACAAGCAGCAAGAAAAACTGCATACAAATGCACAAATAGAAACATCTACACGCTCTCTCACAAGAGAAATCAAGTCCCCACAAGTCCAGTAAGGAGAGAGCAAGAGAAAGAGAAACACAGAGAGAGAGACCGCAAATACCAAACAACAAGCATAAGTGTGGCCTCATAAAGTCCAAAGATCCAAACATCATAGCAGGTTAATTAGACAGTCCAGGTCCTGGTCACAAGAATTCAAAACAACAGGCAAAGGATATGGAGGCTCGGTTAACCCATGGTTGGTGCCAATAGAGGGCTTCAGGTTTATATTCTTAAATAGAATTGTTGCTTATTTGGAAGACTGAGATTCTTCTCTTGTGAGAAACCTTGCAGAGCTCTCCTGTTCTCCACAGCATGTCCTTGCACTGAGAGGGATTAGTATCTCAGATTTATTATCTTCTGAGACTGGCAGCAACTGTGATTCCTGGTTCCTGGCACAGCCATTTCTGCCTGCAGGTTCTCAGGCAGAAATCCACCCAGTAATCGTGACAGCTCATTGTCACTTTCCTTATCAGAGTCTGAGCTCTGGTCATGATGTCAACAGAGTCTATTCAAAAACATCATGGACAAAACTTTAACCAAGAATTTGTCATTAGACATTAAAAAAATGGATGTGGCTTTAAAAATTAAGAAATAAATAAATATGACAAACAGAGCAATTGGAATAGTTTGTTTGTTTGTTTGGTTGGTTGGTTGGTTGTTTTGCTGGGCTTCCCACAGAGGCTGTTTCGAACACATTCGAAACAAGGTTCAACAATCATCTGAACAGATTAAAGAATAAGATTATTTTATGTAAAAAAAAGGAACACAAAGTTGGTTTATTTGGTCAAAGTTAAAATGGGTCATATTATTTTGGATGATTTTTTTTAATTTGCTAATACCTGGCCTGGAAAAATGTTGTGAATTGGATTTGTTTACACTTAACATGGCATTGAAACCTTTTTTTCTACAGTTACTTTACTTTGACAGCAGTGACTTTGTATTTAAGTGAAACATCTTTTCACTTAAAGTAAGAAATTGTTGTGAGCTTGTTGTTCATTATAAAGGATGAATTACCCCTCTTCATCGTGTTAAATTTTGTCTTGTGTTCATATTAGGATATTGGAATGGTTTTATGCCTTCTAAATGTGTATTTGCTTATAATGTGCTTATAATTATGATATGGAATGTTTATTTGAATGAGACATGTTATTTGGGGTAGTTATTTGGATTTGCTAGAATAGAAAAATGTTGTGAATTAGATTGGCTTATAGTTAACATGACTTTATGCCTATTTTCCTACAGTTACTTTAAGTATTCTAATGTAATAGTATGTTTTAAAGTGGCTTTGTATCTAATTGTCTTTCCACTTAAAGCAAAGTATATTTGTGCGCTTGTTTTCTTTAAAGGAGAATATATCCTTTATAATGTTAAATTTTAGGTTTTTGTTCACACTAGGATACTGGGATCACATTATGCTTTCTGACTAGGGATTTGCTTGCAGTTAAAAGCTGAGATATGGAATGCTGAGTTTTATATCTATTAATTAAAGTTATTTTGGATTTTTTTGCTAACATTGGGATTGGAAAAAATGTTACTGACTGGAATTACCTATATAGTTAAGAGAGAGTTATTGGATGAAGAATTATATGTCTGTTAATTTAATGTAAAGAGATAGTGAAATTGTTCATACCTGTCATGATGAGAGTGAGTAGTTGCTTTCTTATGGTTACCCCCCCCCCCCATTCTTCTTTTTCCTTGCACCTTTTTTTCATTTCTTGTCCAGTTTGTATTACCTTTTACTACTGTAATTAATTTTTTTAATAAAATTAAAATTCACATTACCATGAAATTAGCTGCTTGAGGTGTCAATTTGTTGTACTGGATGATATCTGCTTTTAGAAGTCATCTCCTATCTTCCAAATTTGCCCTATTTCAGAAAAGTAGCCAGGTCCAACATGGAGTTTTAACCCTTACAGAACAGTTGGCAAAAAAGAATCAGCCAGTAAACCATCATTATACTGTATTTAACACAGACATTCCTACTTTTACATAAATTCTATATTTGGAATAATGGTAGAAATGTTTATTGCTTCATTAATTCTAAAAAGTAGATAATAAGGACTTTATTAAATAATGAAAATAGATACTGCTAAGGAGAAATTTTCTCCCTCTGTCTTCTTGTAGGCAGCCTGTAGCTTTTCACAAGCTAATCCCAAAGTCAGGTTATCAGACCATTGTTGGAAGCAAGGCACTACCATGAAATGTATGATATTTCTGAAATGACAAACTAATTTAGAAATACATAGCAACTTTCAGAGGCATCTTATTTTAATGACGAAACAATTAGCATGCAACTCTGCCCAAACATTTACATAAAATTTCTCTACTCTTATAGATAAAAGGTCTTGCCATCCTCTCCCCAGAAATCCACACTTTCTATTTAACAAAAATCTAGCTATTTGAAATTATAATAATCCTATAATTCATATAATGACCATTATATATCATTCAATCCTCAGAGCACAGATAACTACTTTGCCTGCAATGCCTGTTCTCCACAACTTCACTTTTTAGTTCCTTTGCCACCTTGCTGAAGCAAGCATTGATGGATGCACTGTGACCATTATTTGAATGTTGGGAACTGATCAGAACAGATTTGAAACTGACCAAAGAATAGGGTCAGGCAGTATTATTTTTATTGTTATTGTCAGTGCTTTTTTTGTAAAAAAAAAAAAAAAAAAAAAAAAGGTGCCAGAACTCACAAACGTCATACAACCCACCTTGCCTACCCTACAAGGTTCCATCCCAAAAAGGTGCCGGAATTCCGTTCTGGGCATTCTATGACAAAAAAACCTTGGTTATTGTTATTATTGATTTAATCTTCAATTTGATTCCCAATCTGGGGCTGATAAAAACAGTTCAAGTCCTAACCAAAGACCTAAGAGCTATTAAGGTAAAGTCTGAGTATATAGGCATTTCTGATTAGGGTGGTCTTTTTACAAAGTCATCATATTCAGGTTTGTTGTTGTTGTTATTGTTGTTGTTACTGATTTAGTCTTCAATTCGATTCAGAGTCTGGGACTGGTAAATCTTAACCGTTCAAGTCCTAAGAGCTATAAAGGTAGCATCTGAGTATATATGTTTCAGAAAAGCTCCATGTGTTGGTGTTGGGAAGCTCCCTGCCAAGTAAGAGGGAGGGATCAACCAGGGACATAGCCTTAAGTCGTTGTGCAGCTGCAACTGACACAGCCCCTCTAGGTTCCATGGGACTTTATCTGTTTGCTTCCAAGGGAGGTAAGCAACCTGGTGAGATTCTTGTACTATAGATAGAATACAATAAAGTAATCACCTTTTACATGTGGATCAGATTATTTGCACCTGACATGTGAGATTGTCAGTCTATGCTGTCCTATGACCATAATAAAAAATTGATTCGATAGAGGTTGCCCATCTCAACTGATGAATATCATGACTTAATGATATAGGAGTACTGAAATGGTAGCTGTTGAGGCATTTAGATATATTTACTGCACAAGGGCTACCCCAAAGGTTCAGATCCCTCTTCCAACTTCTGAAAAATGCTTCCTGAGATTCACAGAATCATAACTTTCTAGCAAAGTCTCCATAAGAATGCTCATTTAGAAATATTAAGTAAGGGGCAAGACTGTAATATTCACTATTTTTTTTTAAAAAAAAAATCCTTTTAAAAAGTGCAAAAAAGTATGGAACTCTGTTAGTTGAGAACAGCAAGCACATGACAGTTCCTTCTTGACTTTGAAAGGCATTTTTGGTCTCAATATTTATTACAAAAGCCTTCTCAAGCAATGTAGCCTTTACAAGCCATTGCGAAATATATTACATTGTCCTAAGGATATGAAATGCAACAAAATAAAATGTCAATGCATAATGTCAAAATATTAATTAAATCAGCAACTGCTAAAAGCTTAGCCTATCAAATATAAGGGAGGGCGGAATTGGACTCTTCTACAATTTCTTCCTTTTAGCAGTGATGATACTATAGGAACTTCACTGGGGTGAGGGTCTTCCAAAAGACCACACCCTGGCCTCTGGTATTATAATAATATGTGAGAAAGGTGAAGTGATGCTACATAGGGAACAGTCACATAAGAGACAGAATAGCCCACAGGTATATAGAGGGCAGAGTAAGAGGTTCAGAAGGGACCCTCCCTGGTACCTCAGGTTGTAAAGAAAAAATTCTACATACACACTTACAAGGTTTTGTTGATATAGCTTTACGATAAAGTAGAATTTGGTTATGTTTCCTCTCTGATTTATTAGGTGAGGCTGTAAGTATTCTAACAGCTCTTACTGGTAACCAAAGGTCAGGATCCTTGATTGTTGACTTTTGAGCACAGTTTGTTCTTTTGATAACTAATTCCAAATGGCTTCCTGATTTTTGCAACAGATCAACCTGCCTCAAGGCAGGCAGTAAACACATATCTTTTATTTGATATTCACTATGGATTTAAGAAAGAACAAGAAGTCCACCCACCATCTTTGTATAATTGGCAATCTATACAAAATCAGCGTGGAGTTGATCTGGCATATAATGTGCTTTTATCTTTCGTTCTGGGTTCTTTGTCTTTTTATACTTTGTTGGGAGCACTAAAAGACAATAAATTCATCAACTAATTCATTAACCCCTGTCTATTGCTAGGCAGAAAGTGCCAGACCTATACTAAATAGTCTAAGCTTTGGGAAAGGGAGGAGGGAGTTACAAATTCAGCACAATGATTCACTCAATGAAAGGGTCTGTCAGTGTTGCCTTGACTCTTAGAAATTATTTATGTTCCCAGAGGAAAACTGCCAGAAGTCTTCCTCCCACTTTTTATGAGATAATTATTTATTTGGTTCCTTAATTGGCTAATTAAGCCTGCATTGTGGCATCTTGTAGCAAACTATTCAATATATTTGTTAATGAGTAGCTTTGTATTCTGTTGCAGAGAATACAAAAATAGGCTGTGCCTAGTGTTAAGAGGTTTGTGAGAAGTTTAGTCTGCTGATTATTAGCTATTTTGATGTAGTATGGAAACTGGAAATTAACAGGATGCCAAAAATATTTCAAGATTCCTAACAAATTGTGGTGAGATGGGATCTAGGTGGATTATTTATTATTTATTATTGTTATATAAAGTAAACATTCATAGCAGCTTGTCAACAATAACCTTTTGGATCACAATAATGTAGGGTTGTCTTTGAAGACCATCCAAAAATCTACATTTATTTCATTAGGCAGTAATTGGCCCACTTGGAGAAAGATGAAAATTACCATAGCCAGGGGCCTCAATTGCACATGCTGGTTTTAATCTACAAAGATGCATAAGGCTTGACTAATAAGTACTTTTAGGATCATCCAGATGGAATAACCTATTCAGGACACACCTCCTGGTGTAAATTATTAATGGTTCCCCATCTGGGGGAAGTTAAAGGATCATATCCACTTTATAAACTTGAGAGTGTTCAGCATCCACCCTGAAGATTTTCAGAAAGTTATTAAAAATTGAACTCTTTCAGCAAATTATTTGGAGAATGATGGACTGGTGCCATTGGAGTCATAGCAGCATGGTATCTGGGATTTTATATTTTATTTTTGTTGGTGTTAATCATGGCGAATCCTTATTCACTAAAGTAGTAAACAGTACAAACCAACAAGCAAATATTGTCATTGCTGCTATTCCGTGATATGTACTAATTTCTATTGATAAAGAACATCTATGCAGATAAGCAAGATGTGCAGATTGTGACCTTATTGAACTTGGCTTTCATGTGTCTGCATAATGACACATTTGCATAGACCATAACTGGGTAAAGCCTGTGATCCTTCAGGTAATTGCTGAATTACCAGTCTCAGCCACTCAGGTCATGGGGAAGAACTTGGGAGATGTTTGTTCCTTAGCATCTGAAAGGGCACACATGTGCCACTTTGATGTAGACAGTGTACTGTAATTTTGTGATCTATGCGCCTGAAAACTAGATGCCACTTACCATGTGGTTGGTGACTCCGGCCATATGCCACTGTCGTTCCCATCTCTCCCTGTTGGGGGGATGAGAGTTATCAACATAGATCTAATTTCCCCAAAACAGTGCTAGTTTTCATACACTGTACTAGCCTTTTCATCTTGTTTTGATAAGCCTGCTACTTTCTCAAAGAAAAAAACTTGTTTATTACCACTAGCCTTATAATCATAATAGATTTATCTTTAGCTGCTTTATTAATCTATTCGAAGAAACATCGGCTGGCAATTGTAATCTGTATTCTTCAGGTTTTTATTGCCTTCCTTTTAAACTGATTTTGATAACTAGAATAGAAAAAGTCACAGAGAATACACTCAGAGTGAAAGGGTGCAGGGAAACTGAAGGCCCATATAGTGTAAAAACAAGGTAAAGCTATCAGAAAAATACAAGTCTATACTTTATGTCGAAGTAAAAAAAGAATCAACCTGTAATGGTCTAAATATCTAGTTGTTTCACTTCATTCTGCTTTTTTAAAAAAAAGAAAAGGCAAGCCTACATAGCCATGTCAGTATAATCTGCATTCTTGTCCAACTTCAATCCTCAGACAAAAATCCATTCATTCATTTGATTGTTTTGTAACTCAATGTGTTACAGTCACAACTATAAAGTATCCACAATACAATTTAAAGCACATAAAAAGAAACAGTAAGCACTGCCAACGTTTAAACCAAATTATAAAATTACCGGCCCAAAAGCAATGAAAATAGGTGGCAACATCTATAAGTCAAAACAGTGACATCTATAAATCAGCAACTCTATTTTTAATAATTCCCTGAAGCCTAAAAGATAGGAGCTAATTGGATTTCAGAGGCAGGACGTTCCATCACATCAGCACCACTAAAGAGAGATGTCATTTGCAGGACTGCATCCCCTTAATTGCTTGCAGATAAACATATCTTTTGGAGATGGTGTTAGCATTCCCCAATGGTTTTATCACTTCATTGGCATGCCAGACCACTCATACTTGCCTTAGAAGAATCCTGCTCCTCCACAAACCACCATAATGTCTAGATTTGGTACAAAATATATATTTTTTAAAAAACTCAGAAGAATGTGAAGGGAAAAATCAACCCAGTTTGTGGGAAAAATAAATAGAATTGGGGACGAGTATCCCCCGTGGAAAGATGGTATCCCTTATGCTAGTTTTTACACCTAGTTACTAAAGCATCTGTTACAAATTACAGTACAACTATATCTGAATTGCTGATCTCATCTGAAATGGCATTTTCTGCTTTTCCACTGAAAAATAAGAGATTTATCAGAAAACCTTAGTATTCTACTGCCTTGGATTTGTGGTCTTTCAGAAGATATATGTGAATGCATTTTTTTATCTTCAGAGCACCTCCTGGATGGACTGTTGCAAGGTACTCTCCATGGGGCTGCCTTTGAAGATTGTTTGGAAGCTTCACCTGGTGCAAACTGTGGCTACATGGGGAGTTATATGTGCCTTTAAAATACCACACCTTACATCTCTGCTCCATGAACTGCATTGGTTATCAGTTTGCTTCCAGGAGCAATTCAGTGTGCTGGTTTTGACCTTTAAAGCATTTTGTGTCATGGGGCCAAGTTATATCAGGAACCTCCTGCACCTGATTACATCTGCCCATCCCATTAGGTTCAATAGAAGAGGTGTGTTGTGGGTTCCATGTGCTCAGGATTTCCATTTACAGGGACCCAGGAAATGGGACTTTTCTGCTATGGCATCTTCCCTGTGGAACAGCATCCCCACCACCCCTCCCCACGGTGAGACTGACCCCAGCTCTACTGACTTTCTGGGAATCCCTTAACACCCAGTAAGGGATGCAAGGTGATGGTGAATTAGTGAAATACTGAAATGGAATGCATGGGTAGCCTTGAGGAGAGGGAAGAAGAGATATTGCCTAGAAACAATGAGACGAGAAGGGCAGGAGCCCACAATTACTTAACAGTCAGAAAAAAGAAACTTGGGAAGGAGACGCCTTAATGGATCAGGCAGTTAAACCTACAACTGTAGGTTGTACTTTCAGACTTGCAAGATTCTATCAATCTAGCCTTACAATAAAGCAGAAAGTTTATCTGGTCTGTTCCCTGTTTCATTTACCCATCAATCTTGCACTTTAACTTTGCTTCTTGGAAGATGGAGGATGCTCTGATAATGGTATTTGTTTGTGGTAGTAATATTATTATTATTATTATTACTATTATTATTATTATTATTATTATTATTATTATTATTATTATTATTATTATTATTATTATTATTATTATTAAGTTGGAAGGGACCTTGGAGGTCATCTAGTCCAACCCCCTGCTCAGGCAGGAAACCCTATACCATTTCGGACAGATGGCTGTCCAGTCTCTTCTTAAAAACTTCCAGTATTGGCGCATTCACTGCTTCTGGAGGCAGATTGTTCCACTGGTTAATTGTTCTAACTGTCAGGAAGTTTCTCCTTAGTTCTAGGTTGCTTCTCTCCTTGATTAGTTTCCATCCATTGCTTCTTGTCCTGCCTTCAGGCACTTTGGAGAATAGCTTGGCTCCCTCTTCTTTGTGGCAGCCCCTGAGATATTGGAACACTGCTATCATGTCCCCCCTCGTCCTTCTCTTCGTTAAACTAGACATACCCAATTCCAGCAGCCGTTCCTTATATGTTTTAGCCTCCAGTCCCCTAATCATCTTTGTTGCTCTTCTCTGTACTCTTTCTAGAGTCTCAACATCTTTTTTACATTGTGGTGACCAAAACTGGATGCAGTATTCCAAGTGTGGCCTTACCAAGGCATTGTAAAGTGGTATTAATACTTCACATGATCTTGATTCTATCCCTCTGTTAATGCAGCCT
>NW_015386784.1:225391-255626 GCF_001527695.2 Protobothrops mucrosquamatus
GTATTTAACATATTTAATTTTCAGGTACAGCTTCATTTTATAAATCTTGGGAATAATCTGTTCATCATTAGCATACAATACAATTTCAAATTCAGTCTTTGCAGATTCAAAACCATGATTTTTTTTAAGTTAAATATGTCTGTCAGTTAAACTGTAAGTATGTGAGCCAGTAACAGACACAGCCTTTTAACTCCAGTTCTTTTTTTGACCTGCTTATGTTTTACCAATTTGTTAAGAAACATCATGGAAAACTTTGGCTTTGCTGAGGTTCAGGATGCCAGTGCCTAATACTGCAATGTAGCAGCAGAATTAACCCATAAATAGCAATAGCATTTAGACTTATATACCACTTCACTGTGCTTTACAGCCCTCTCTGAGTGGTTTACAGAGTCAGCATATTGCCCCATTCTGGGTCCTCATTTTACCAACCTTGGAAGGATGGACAGCTGAGTCAACCTTGAGCCAGTCAGGATAGAATTCCTGGCTGTGGGAATGCAAAGTTAGTCTGCAATACTGCATTCTAACCACTGTGCCACCATGGCATGGGAAATCATAACCCAGTCTCTCCAAATCATCTGTTTTTTATACAACCTGGCCCTGCCTTTGGATAATGGCTGCTGTCATCCTCTCTGTGCTGGGGAAATGCTTTTATCTCCCCCTGAACTTCAGCATGTGAAATAAACAGGATTTCCACAGTTTAGGGAAATTCTTGCCAGTAAAATGGAGAAAACATTTTAAAAATTAAATAAAATACTATTTTCCATTCTTTCCTGGAACTTCTCCTTTAGGATTTCAAGCCATTGGCTCCAATCTACCTCCCGTTGGAGTTCCTCAGAACTTGCTCTTCTGAAATCCAATTTGCACAATCTGATTCTTCTTTTCCTGAATGTCATGAAGTCAACATAACACAGACTTCCGGTTTGTGTCAGGGCATAATGGGATGCAGGAAGGCAGGGCTCTGCCTTCCGCACCAGATTTCATCCTGCTGGGGGCCCTAAAAAGGGCCTAAAATCACTCCGAAGAGGTGATGAAGAGGAGGGGTACCTTGCTGATCACGGAGAGATGGCGGTCTTTCCATTGATCCAAGGAAAGCCCTCCAAACCAGCAGGGGAAAGACCGGCTACATTCCTGTGGGGGGCCATTAACTGCTGACAATCGAAGAAGAAAAAGCACCAATTAACACTCGTAAACAGTATGCATGGAACTGGGTGAGAATATTATAAAGGGCTGACATCAATAAATAAATAAATATGTTTTCTATTGTTTTTCTTTACTTTTTTTTTAAAATCACAGTTAATGTTTACATAAAGATGGTAAATGATGAATGTTTGATAACAATTTTATGTACCCGGCATACTTTTACAGCATTGATACCCTAAACTTGTCCCACTGTTACTTTCCTAGTGGAAAAGAAAAACTACAACTCGCACCCCTTCTCTCTTATTCTTCTTCCGTTCTGACCTTTATTTCCTTCTAGTTCTCTCATATATTTTTCAAACAACCATATTTAGATTTTGTTCTTTTTTAGTTTTACAGTTCTTTATCTCAATTTCTTTAAATGCCTTTATTTTGTGTAGGATTAGCTTAGGTGAAAGAGGCATCCAAAACTCACAAGTTGCTCACACTCATGAGATGCTACTGTGCACTATGTCCCAAGTTGAAAAGAAAATGGCATCATTTTCACTTATGCATCAACCAAGGACATGTGTCTGCCAGGTGGGTTGATGCTTAGTGGGCATAACATGAATTCTGGGCCATAGGATTAATCATAGTTTTTGGAAAATGTTCAACCTATGACTTGGGGGAAAAATATTTCATCAATACAGCTGTATTTTTTTTTCTTTTCCACTCTGCCAGAGGAGTCAAGAAATCTTATTCCTTTCAAACTATCTTCTGTCTTATTAAGCATCAAAGCCTTCCTACTCCATGCTGGTGTCTCAAACAGACAAAATTAAAAATAGAAATGAGAAATCAAAAGGCAAAGGCACAACTGAAAAATGAATTGAAAGATACCACAGAGAAAGAAAAAAAAACAGGGAACCCAGCTGTAGTTCTCAAGATGTATCAAGCTCCCTTTCCAAGCAGTAAAGAAATTAGTAAGTAATCACCCCACATAAAAGTCATGTCCATCTAAAAAAAAAAAAACTACAACCGAATATGCTCATCACACAGTACATCAGACAAAATATTTTACAGAGTCTAAAATAGCCATGGGAAAATTATCGGAGCTGCATCTTTCATAAAGTGGAAAATAACCATGCTGCATCTTTCCTTTCCTTTCCCATTTCCTTCCCTTCCCCCTTTCCCCTTTTCCCTTTCCTTTCTGCTCTTTCCTTTTCCCCCTTTCCCTTTCTGGCTAACAACAAATGACATCATGAAACATTTAAAAAAAAATCAACTGAAAGCAACCAGAAAACAATACCACAAAGGAATGCAATTTAAAAGACCATCTTAAAATAGCAGAAAATAAATGAGATCCTATAAAATATGGAATCAATAAAGGCTGTCCATGGATCTGACTGGATGGATAGGTAGATAACTTTCCATCTTTGTACAAAATAGTGTGCACCAAAGAATCTGAATGCCACTGCTTAGTAGTACAGCACATAGTTTTCATGTTAAAAGGTACAAGTACAATCCCTGGAAACCTCAGGTTTGTTTCTTCAGCATAGATACCATGAAGCCACAGAGATTCTGAAGAATTACAAACCATCAGGGAATATATTAATACACAAGCCGCCACCCCTTGCATTTGTCAACTAATTTTTAACAGGTTCAATTGCTCTTGCTTCTTTAAAAATGTTTGCTTTTTTTTAAAAAAAACTTTTAATTCAAAAAATTTAATTCTAACATTTTTATATACTATTTTTATATTTTGATGTGTTATTGTACACCACCCGGAGTTTCCCTCTTTGCGAGAGGTGGGTGATTCAGAATTATAATAAATAAAATAAAACAAAATAAAATATAAAACAAATTCATCTTCTATAATCCAGTTCCACATATTATTAAGAGCGGACAAGTTAACTAGCGGACCAGAGTAGATCAATGTGGAACTTTAAGAATACATCAAAGGTGGCTTCCGTAAACAGTAGCCATAGTTGGTCTTCTCATTCAAGCACTTGTACCAGAATACAGGCTGGTAGGTTTGCTCCCCTCTGTGCCCCTATCTTTCCCTGGGAAAGAAGGTACATTTCAAGATAATCCTGGACTCAAGACATCCACTATTCTCCCTATCCAATAAGAATATTTTTTGGCATAAAGGTAGGAGTTAGTATTTTGCTCTGCACCATCTGACCTTCTACCTATCTATTTACCTAACCCTTCTTTTCAGTCTAACTCTATATCTAGTCAGATCTGTAGTGGTGCCTGGTAGTCCCAAGATAGATGTTCATAGCTATACTGATGCTTAAGGGAACTATTCTGGAGTCTTGGACTTGCATATATAAATCTTTTGCTAAGACAGCCTATATTAAATCAGCTGGCAACAACTTCCCTTAGCTCATGCCTCTTTAGATTTCTCTTCCCCATAGCACAAAATTTTGCTAGCAAGGTACAGAGGCATAAAATGATAATAGGGAATATTGTGCTGGCTTATGTGACTGCCCATTCAGTACCTACTTCAGCATCTGGATTGGTCTCCCATTTTGTCTTAAATGACTTTATTGGAGAAGATTTAAAAAAAACCAATCTGATCTCAAAAAAACTGATGACACACATCATGGTTTAATACAGGAAGAATAATTCCACATCTGGATAGATATGTCAATCTAATGTATGGTTTAAAACCTATTCAGTTTTGATCCATTTAACTTATAATTTTTGAGTTCTTAAAATCCTGTCTATATTTCTTAAAATGACTGAATTCTATTCTAGATATTTTTAACATTTCATCTTTACTTGCAATTGTCAGCCAATTAAGGAGCTATTGTTTCTCTTATCTAAATTGATAATAAGTACCAAGTAGCCAAATCTGTGAAATTTCATATACATCATTAATAGTGCTAAGTAATATTGTATCTTCACAGTTTGTAAATATCTCCCTGAATTACCAACCAGCTGTCCAAACATTAACAAATTAAGTCTATGTATCTTCACATACAAAAGAGCATATTTCTGACATCGCTGCTTTTGGTGCATGCTGAAATTCTGCTGAAAAGTTCAGCATTGTTTTATGTATCACAGAACTGACAATGGATCACTTCAGTGTTCGGTGTCTGGAGGCAGTTTATGTTGCTCAGGATTAATTAATATGTGAGAAAACTGAAACACGCATTCAACTGCCAATTAAATGGATGCTGTGTTAAAGCTTGTATGGACGGTTCTGGTGCAATTTCATTCATTCGGGGTGTAATAATTTGTTTGACATTCTTTATTTGGATTTAGTATACACCTAAAATCATCTCCTGCATGTCAACTAGGAAATTGCAAAAAGTAACGCTTTTACATGACCAACCATGGCAAAGCTCATTAAATCTCCCAATGAGATGCTTAAGCTTTATAGTGCCAAGAACCTCAAAATCCTTCCTCCCTAGGGAACAGTCAAATCAGACAAATCAGTAAGCAAAGGAAGACAGACTGAGTAGGAAACAAGCAGAGGAAACTTCAAAGTCAACATTCAGTTGGAGTCAAATTCTGAAATTCAGTAAGGAAGACTAGCCAAAGATTACCAAACTGAATGGGAAAGATCCACACGATTCTTCCTTAGATGTAAAATCTGGAAAGTCCTCTCAGTTCATTGTCAATTAGTGACACAGATAAGAGCCAACTATTATATTAACATCACTTCACAGAATTGTCAGTACTTGCATGTCTTATGCCCATTATTTAGCAGTTTGTGTTCCACTATTACTGATTTTTCAGGCTGTCCTAGCTGGCAATGCCTTTTGTTTTTTTTCCAAAGAAATTTTATTTTTTTTCCATCATAAAAAACAATCATAGCATAAGTAAACACAATGACAAGTAAAAACCCCCCACCCACCCCCCAGACTTCCCAAACCTAATCCCAGGATAATATTCATATAAAAGTAAGCAAATACTAATATCTCTAACTCCACAAAATATCTTAATCTACATGAAAAGATAGAAAGAGCCTTTTGTAATCCTTTCCCTGGCTATTAATGCTAAATTTTGTGTTCCAATACGTACTCATCCTCAATTCCAGGAAACATGATAAGTGAAGTGATAGTTGAAGACTTGAACATCCATTTGAGGGGAACATGTACATCCATTTGAGAAGCATGTACCATGGGGTAGATGGTGAAGTCCTTCTTCCAGGCAGATAGAAAACACAACTTTTTTTAATCTTGAAAAGTCCTTGCTGTCTTCAAAGCCTCTTAATTTTGATTTCTCTGGGTCATTCTTAACTTCACCATATTGAAATTTCAGACTGGACTCCATTACGTACCTTATCTTGGGATCAGTTCTTTTAAACAATGGTCCAACTTTGCATCTTTATGATAAGTTGCTGCATTTCTCAATATCTGTATTCAAAACAATACACCAAGCTCAGTCTATTAACCCCCTGTTGACAATAGGCAGACTTCTCACTTTGTATCATTTTTTTAACTTCCTGAGATAAAGTGTTACATCATATTTGTTGCAGGCAACATAAGGCTACTGAGAAAAGAAACAAGATATTAACTTCTGATTCAACTTATTTCTTTTCCATTAAACATAATATCATTATCCTTTAAACAAAAAAAAAGGTTACATATCTTACCTTTAATAAAAACGTTAAACAAGTAGTGTTACATTCTAGTTCAAGGCACAAACAAGATGGAAAGTGAAATAGCAAAGTACAAGTTCAGAACAATTCAGGCATAAACATCATTACAGACTAACAGATAAATAATTGAAAAGAAAATATAGCCAGGCTTGCTTCATGGTTCTATCTTACTCTTGGCTAAAGAGTGCAGCTACACAAATCCTTTAGAAAGAAATGTTTCACAAAGTACAGGAAGAGGCAAAAAAACACCCCAATACTATATAATAATTAAAGTCTCTGGATCTTTATCCAGTCTCACATAGTTGCTCTGTAAGCTGCTTCAAGCTGTCACCATGTCTATGTACATAGGAGGACATTGAAACAGCTGGTAGAATCAGTTGTATAAGCCTAGAAAAAAGACTTGGCTGCTTTAATGCCTCCAAGAGAGATTATTTATATCTGCTTCCATAATAAGTGGATGTTGCTACTTCCAGTTCTCAATGCTCCGAAGCCTAATGGAAGTTATAGTCAGAACCACCAATCTCTAGATCAAATTGAAGAGAAGGGAACAAGTCCATAAGCAAGTAACTAACTTTTTTCTTCTCTTGTGAAAATAAATGTCAGTGCCTCAGGGAGAACTGCAATCACGTCTCAACATTTCAGAGCTGTATAATATAACATATATCACATTCTCTGTGCATAAGAACTAGAATGAAATGACAACTCTAAATAATCTATTAATTAGCTTTTGGGAATCAGTCTGGGGAATAAGACTAGGTCAGGCGTAGGCAATTTTGGCTCTTTTATGACTCGTGGACTTCAACTCCCAGAATCCATGCTGGCTCAGGAATTCTGGGAGTTGAAGTCCACGAGTCATAAAAGAGCCAAGGTTGCCTACTCCTGGACTAGGTAGAAATATCTGAGCAATCATCTTAAACATTTTAGGTACCATTTAAAATAAGAAATATTTCACCCTCCCATAAAAAATAGACTCCTCTCCCCTTTAAAAATATATATTTAAAATATCCCATTTGCCTGTATCTTTAATCCTCAGAACTATCCTGTTTATCTTTCTTTCCTCTACCATTTTACAAACTGAAGGACATCTTGAATTTCAGGCTTGCATCTTAGCTTGGAGGTTATATTTGTTTGAATCGATGGTGAGGCAATGGAGGCCAGAATAATTTTACATTGAAAGAAGAACTAAGCAACTATAGTTTTATGAACCACTCATGTTTGCACATAGCTTAGATTTGGCTATGAGGAAGAATGCTTTATGTCTAACAGTTCCCTGTAATTCCATATTTATAAGGAAAATTGTCTGATCAATTTTCAAGAATGCCAATCTGCTTTTACATTCTTTACTGTTTGAGGATTTTCTGATATATTTTCAAATAACACCTGAGCATCCTGAAACAGATTGATGCTCATTCTTTTAGATATACCTACCCATAAAAATATCAGGTTTTGCCTCCAAATATCAACTGTTTTTTGTTTGTTTGTTTGTTTTGCAGAACCCCATGCTAGTATATACTGTATGGATCTCTCATTCAACCATAAATAAAACAAGTTACATTTGAGAGCCTACATGCATACTTGCTTCAGATGGAACCTTAACTTTCTCCTTTTCAAAGCTGGCTGTTTGAAAATCTTGGTAACAAAGATGAGAAAGTGGGGGAGAATTACTTGACTGGAAGCTACAAATGCATGCTTAGATGAGGCATACATATTTAAAGCAATAGCACCTAATGAAGTTTTAAAGGGGTTATGTAACATGCATTTCCACTGCAGACACTAAAATTTAAAAAATAGTGGCTGAGTACTATTTGGCTCAAGAACTTATGGGTATCAGAGTTAAAAGTAGAAGCTATGTTGTGTCCTGGCCACCTAGAATAAATAAGATTGTTCATAAGGTATATTGTAATAAAAATGCAAGGATACAAATCAGTATCATGTTTTTTTAACAAAAATGGATTTATCAGTGGATTAAAATAGGGATTATCCCAGAGTATGAATTCATTATAAAAAATAATGAATTATTTATAAAAATAAATTATAGTTCATGGCAACTTCCAAACATGTCTTACATCCTTTAATGTTGGAAATCTAATCAATATGACTAAAACAGAATCCTGCTATGATACCCAACTGGGTCACACACTATGTCTCTATTGTGGCCATAATGATTTTTCAATCTGATCACATGACTGATCAATTTAAAATTATGTTTTTAATGATAAAAATCAAAAGAGTTTCTTCCAAAATCACAAAGATGATTAATACATTAATAAAACCTAGTGGTTCGTTCTCCCCATTAAAATGTTCTTAATAATTTATCAATCTGCTGAATATTTATCTTACGGGTATTAATTTAAAAATGGCTCTAAATACTAATATTAGTCTTATGATCATGTTTATTTTTATAAATATTTTCCCTATCAATGTAGATTTTAACTACTTATTAATATCAATATTAATCTGCTATAAATATTTTGCATGTTTACTTTTAATATACACAGAAAGTTTACTGAGCATATATTTTTTTTCTAGATATGTAAGGCACTCCAACCATCAAATTAATGATTGAGAGCCAGTATTGTGTAATGGATAAGGCATTAGACTAGAAACCAGGAGTTCATGAGTTCTAGGCCTACCCTAGGCACAAAGACAGCTAGGTCACTTTAGGCCAGTCACTTTCTCTTAGCCCTAGGAACGAGGCAATGGCAAACCACTTCTGAAAAATATCTTGCCAAAAAAAGCTGCAGGGACCTATCCAAGCAGTCTTAAGAACTGGATACTATTAAACAGGAGGAAAAAATCAAAAAGTACAGTCCTACTTTTTACAAATCTCTACATAAAGGCAATAGGAAGTATGTGAGACTTGCTCCAATAAATTACAATGTACTGTATCTATAAATTTTGTTTAAACATTCATAATTATGCATAGGATATATAATCAGCTTATAATAATTCTTCAACACTAATTACTTTGAATATTATTTTTATTTATCATATTCATTTGCTGCCCATCTCACCTCAAGAAATATCCTTTAATTCCATGGCAAAACAGTCAGATATAAAATTAAGTAGAAGGAAAGTGAAAGGATTAATTTAATGGGACATCTTAAAGTAAAGGAAGAAATAATCCCATTTGTCATAAACTTGTCTGAAAGATGCAACCTCTTTAGCAATAGCACTTAGATACCACTTCATAGTGCTTTACAGCACTCTCTAAGTGGTTTACAGAGTAAGCATATTGCCCCCAACAATTTTTGTCCTCATTTTACTGGCCTTGAAAGGATGAAAGGCTGAGCCAACCTTGAGCTAGTCAGGATCAAACCTCTGGCAGTGAGCAGTGAGTTAGCCTGCAATACTGCATTCTAACCACTGTGCCACCATGGCTCTTCTTAGCCAAAGTAGTTTCGATTTTCTTTAATTAGCACCATATCCAACAAGATCGCTACTGCGGATTCCAATTTTTCTGAATGAATATTTGAAAATTCAATTAATCACTTAATATTATTTGAAAGGTCCCATGATTATTTGGACTTCGCTGCACTTTTCTAAGACTGGATTGTGCAGATTGGGCTGTTAATATGTCAGGGCCACTCCCCACATGTTGATATCAACATTTACCAAGGAAATCAGGCAATAGGCTGCAGAATGTTTACTAGCCTTCCTAAATACATTATATCAACCTAATAAAAGAAATTAGAAAAAAAATATTTCCAAAGCATCTTTGTAATCCTGTAACAATATAGGAGCAAAAAACCCCAAAATAACAATAAATATCTCACATTATCACTAGAACAACCTGCAGCTCTTCCTTTTTTTCACAAATGTCATAGTATGTATTATTTTCTGAAAAGATAAAGGTACAGTTAGATTGGCAATTTGATAATGAGTAATCTTAATCCCGAGTAATGAGAATTTAAAACATGGATTTCTTTCTCAATAACTTTGACCTAATATTAGAAAGTAGATTAGAAAAATAAATAAATAAATAGCTGATTTATACCTAAGAACCATTACATATTTTGCCCCAAACATCCTTAATAGTAGCAATAATATCACTTTATTGTTGCTGCTTCAATTGAGAGCCTAATAATTACCTAGGCTGTTCATGTTGCTCCAAATAACTTTGTTTTGGGTTATTCAGTAAATATCATGTCATAAACACAGGGATCATAGACAGAATTACAATTTAGCAAGCATAACAACTTTATATAATTCTGTGTAAGATGTCTTGCACATATTATTGATTTTATTTAAATAAAAAATTAAAGATTCCTTACTATTATTTTCCATTTTTTCTTTGGTTCAAGAATTTTATTTTATATATATATATTTATTTATTAAAAGTTTTTTAATATTTTTATTAAAGGTTTTTTCTTAAGAAAAAATACAAATAGAAATAAAGACAATGGGAAAAAAGGAAAAAGAAAGGGGTAGAGGAGACAGAAGTGGCGGGGAATAAAAGAAAAAAACCAGTGACTTCCAACTTTTTTCAGTGCAGTAAGATACATAATGAAGTTGTAATATCACTTTTTAGTTATGCCAAATAGTAACTACTTGTCATTTCTATAGCAATAGCCCACTTAATTGTCAAAACCCAAAGTGAAAAATTCATTTTTTTCTCTCTTTAACACAGAAAGTTCAGAAGCAATTTCCAAATAACCACAAAACTATTTAGATTTTTGTCCCTAATTAGTATAGTCAACTTCTTTGCCATCTCCACTAGTTCTGGTTTAAGTTTTTTATTCTTAAGTTTTACCCTGGTAAAGTATAAGACATAATATGGTCATGGGATAACTAATACCAAGCGATAAGTGTTGCAGCAGGGAAACCATGGTGAGAGAAGGGTGTGTCTGTGTAACCTGTTAGCAAGCATCCCAGAAGGCATCTGATTGATCACTGTGAGCAATAAAAGGATGGAAGAGATGACCTTAGCATGGTCCAGCAGTGTTGTTTTTAACTTCTAAGAGCAAAAACATGAAAACATTTTCTCTAGCTTTGGCAGATACGAGAGAAGATAGACAACTGTGCAACAATTTTGGAGAAAAATCCTACTCTGTGGTTTTTTTTCCATATAGCAAAGAGGCAAGGAGTCATTTAGGCCAGCAAATCCAACTAGTTGCTCAGTGCAAGAATCACCAGTACTTAGCAATATCATACTAACCCACATTAGAAGACAACAAGCTCTCATTCGGCTATGGTCAAGGATGCTGTACATCAAGGCTGTCCCTATTTACCAGGACAATGGATGCATGGTCCATCACAAGATTGCAGTCCAGGAGACCAGCATGGAAAACAACTCTTCACTTAACATCAACCCAATTTAACCCTGATAAGGCCTGGAGATATGAATGGTCCCATGTACCTTCTTGTGGCCTCACCATTAGTGATCTCTCTACCAAGCCACCTGGTTTTAACCTGCCTTGCTCTGTCTGGATAAAATTGAACAGAATTAGGTGTGATACTAGAAGAAGTGCCTCTACCCTATATCAGTGGGGATGGAAAGATTCCCCTTGTTGTGATTGTGGTGCTGATATGCAAAACATATTGTGCAACATTGCCTATGATGTGTATTCTCTAGTTCCCTAGAAGATCTGCAAAAGAACCCTGGAAGATCTGCTGAAGAACCCTAGAAGATCTGTAGAAGATCCCTAGAAGAAGGCCAGAGGTGATCACCTTGATAGCTGAATTGGACATCCAGTTACGAGGCCACTGCCATATCCCTGTTGAATTTTTGTATATATTTATGTGGATTATGTGTATATGGTTTTTTTGTCATGTTCTCACTAACTTCCTTCTATGGGCTAATTTTTGAGTATTTTATTATCCCTTAATCATCTTTTCTTGGATTCTTCGTTCTTCTCCATGTTCCTTAGCTTCTAGTCCCCTTATCATCTTTATTGCCATTTTTTGAATTTGTTCCCAATACCTCTAAAGCCCTTTTTAAGTGTATGCCTGGAACTGAGCATAATACATAAAATGTAGTGTGGCAATATATTTCTTAACTTATAACTGAGGTAATGGGAAATCTCCTGTTGTATTTTTGAACACCTATGTACAAGAGGCTACATAAAGCAGAAACCAAATTGATTTAGATCATGTATCATGCTAAGTTATGTTTTAATGATGGTTTGTTGAACAAGTAATCATAACTGGGTTCACATATAACACTAATCTATAAATTAGGTTTTACAAACTACAAGGGTGGGTTTACACATCATAATAATCAAGCAAACCACATTATGGTATAATTCATTGTGTGAACCTGCTTATAGAGTAGTAGGAGACAGCTGGAATAACGGATGAAATACATGTTAGTTATCTGAATTTGCTGAAATACTGACCAGTTAGGTTGTTCTATGCCAAGGGTGTCAAACTCACAATGTCACATGATGTGTCGCGACACATCGTGACTTTTTTTCCATTGCCGGCAATGGGGTGGGCGCAGTTTCAGCATGACGCATCCGGCCCGCGGGCTGGCAGTTTGACACCCCTGTTCTATGCCATGTAACTTCATTCATTATATAAAAACCAGTGTGCTGAGATTAACAATAACATTCAAACTTCTTTATCAGCAAAGAATCTCTTGCTTTGAGATTCTTTGTAAGTAAAACTAAACACATTTTGTTTGCCTGGACACTACTATCTTTTACACTCACTAATTTTACCTCAGAAAGGTTACGCTAGGAGGAAGATTGAATAAAGTGATTACAAGAAGTGTGCAAATTATGGTATGGATGAATGGGTGGAAGGTAGATGTTTTATCTTCTTGCCCCTAGTAGTGGAAATCAAAATGTTGTTGTGTAACAGAAATATAAATACTCCAAGTTTCCTCTATCCTCTACTGTTAAGCAGCATTTATGGATGTTATGATTCATAATTCATACTATGAAGGAAATTTATCCATGCCTACTACTTATTAGGAAGACAAGGGGAAATAATTAAATCCTTCAGTTTCAAAATTTGCAGGATGATGTATTTATTCCATTACTGCTTATTATGTTACAGCAGCAAGCTCATTAATATTGAATCTTCAGCCCAACTTATTGTTTGAAAAAGATATATTTTCCATTAGGATCAATTTTGACAACATGATAAGCATATTTTTCTTCTAAATGTGCGATTTAAGGAAATGGTTCTCAAGTTTTCTCCCTAATAGGACTCTCCCTGATCAGGTTTTTTTTTTATCTGTCACTGAATCACAGTACTTTCCAGAAGACTCTGGATACATTGTAAATCAAATGTCACAGTCGTCAGATTTATGAAATATTTTTTGTTTTTGTATTTTTTTGTTTTGGTTTTCATGAAAACATGGAAGACTAACAACCAGGGTTCACAAAGTGGCAAAGATATCATCATCAATCATTGGGTATCATCTACTATGCAATATACTGTATCAACAATGTATATCATTACAAAATACAAAAATTATATAGTATCAATTAATGTGTAGGTAAGGAGTGTAAATTATTTAGCCATGCCAATATATAGTAGGAGACAACGATGTCTCTATCTTGAAAATTCCAGATAATACAAACATATAGTAATTGAACCAAAACATGAATATCTTAGACCAATGATTAGGTTTTTATGTTGGATTTAAGAATCACTCCACGTTTATCCAAAAGGAAAATCCTTCTTCATGGTAATGTCCATACTGTGGAGTATTCTTCTCTTGAAGGCACACTTGGTCTCATTGCAGTTTATAGGTGGGTGAATTCCATTTCAGTCTATCTCAAATCGTTTAATCCTAGTTGTCAATAGCTATCCATTTTTTTAAGATTTGCACTAATTGTTACTTTATTTATTTAGTTAGTTAGTTTATTTATTTTAGTGTATGTGTGGTTTTTCCAGCAGTCAGAAACAGTTTAAATAGAGGCAGTGGAAGAATATTGTTATGTAATATGCATTCATTCAATAAAATAAGCAAACAATCAAGATTATAATTGAACAGCTCCACATCATAGGTAAAAAAGACTAGATTTCAATCCCCCACTTCCAATACTATGAAAAAAGATGAAAAAAGATCAGAATAGTTCTCAGCCATCTGAACTGATCTTTTTAAATCAGACATAGTACTCACCTGTCACTTTTGACACTTAAACTCTTGTAACAGAAGAAAAAGAGTGTCTATACGTTAAAGAGAAGGGGAGGGTGGGAAAGCTTCTCAGCTGGAGAAGAAATAAGCTCAGAATATAAACCAGAAGAGGAACAGAATATAAATTGTTCCATAGAGATGCCCAGTTATTTGGGAATGCTTTTAGCCTGTTTGAGTTGAGGAAGTGGACAGGATCATTAAGATTATAAGCTCAATGGGAACTAGGTGTGCTCCTGGAACAGTATATATTATACTTTTTCTCCATCAGCTACATTGGTTGCCAGTTTGCTGCTGGGTCCAATTTGACATGCTGATTTTAATCTTTAAAGCCCTTCATGACATAAGGCCAAACTATCTGAGGGAACACCTCTCTCTACCATGTTTCCCTGAAAGTTAGACCTTGTCTTACTTTCTTTTGGGCTCTGAAGTAAGCACTAGGTTTTACTTTCAGGGAGGGCTTACTTTTTGCCGGTAGCAGTACCAGTAGGCCGCGAGCATGCGGGGATGGGGTGGGACGTGGCGCCACCATGCTCTCACAGTGGCAAGAACGTAGTGGTGGACCAGATATGGTACTGGTGCAGCTGTGGTAGGCCGCAGCGGAAAGGGCCCTGAGCCTGCCCCAAATCCGGAGTGCCACCCTGCCTCCTGCCTCCCATGGGGGGGGATGGAGTTGCAGGTGGGGGGGCAAAGCGGCTTCGGCAGGTGTCTGGCAGGCAGAGGGAAGCAACTCCACTTCCCGCCAACTGCCTCGCCTCCTCATCTCATGGCTGCAGCCGACCAGGCACAAGGCGATCCGGTGGGAACAGCTGATAGAGGCCAAAAGCACTCAGCCAGCATGACAGCTATAGCACCCACCCTTAGCCCAGTGCCTGCAGCACTGAGTAGGCATGCAGGCTGGTGGTCAGCAGCCCAAAGGCAGAGGTACGGGTGGTGCGGTTCCACTGGTGGCCGCTGGCGATGGGCCCTGGCAGGCTGGCAGTGGGGTGGCACTCTGGATCTGGGCTGATTCACCCCACACCAAGCAGGAGCAGCCCAGCAAGGCAGCCCAGAGCAATGGGACCAGGAGGGCAAAGAGCCCCGTGAGGCGCGAAGAGCACCAGGTTCAGCACTTAGCCTGACACCTGCAGCACTGAGTAGGCGTGCAGGGTGGTGCTCAAGCAGCCCAAAGGCAGAGGTGTGGGTGGGCGGTTCCACCAACAGTCGCTGGTGAAAGGCCCTGGCAGGCCGGTGGCAGGGGGAGCACTCCGGCTGTTGCACGGAAGATCTGGGCCAACTCGCCCTACCCTGCACTAGGGCTTACTTTCAGGGTAGGGCTTATATTAGGCCCACCCTCCCACCCCCCGAAAATCAGCTGAGGCTTACTTTTGGAGTAGGGTTTACTTTGGGGAAAACACTGTACTTACATTAGCCCACCCCATCAGATCTTGCAGAGAAGGCATGCTGTAGGTACATTTGGATCTAATTTGTTAGGTCCCAGGAGGTGTGCTTTCCTTCCTATGGAACCTGCCTTATGCAATGTCCTTTCCGCTGAAATGAAATTGGCCTCATCCCTTCTGATATTCTGAAAGGATCTTAACATCTGATTATGTGATGAGGTCTGGGGTTGCCATGGAACCAGAGACTTGCCTAGATGGCTCCATTGTTGAGGGAGGACATTTTTTTACTCTCCCTTCACTTATAGTTGTATCTTGGGGTTTTAGGATATTTACTGCTATCACTCTTTTATACGTGTATCAGCTGTTTTTATATGTTTTGTTTTTTCTCTAGTTGTGCACCACTCAGAGTCACCTTTAGTGAAATAGGTGCTTATATAAATTTCTTTAATAAATTATTCAGTAAAGGAGCAGGAAATATGCAAACACTAATGCTTGTAATATGGGGAAATTTTTCTTTTTTCCTTTCCGTAAAGGAAATTGTTGACCCTGAACAAAGATTCCATCGATATTGCAACTCTAGTAGTATATAATGAAGGATAATGGATAGGTATCCATATTTTTGATCTGAGAATTTTTGATATAAAGAGGTAGAGCCTGAGAAGGAAGGCAGAGTCTGGGGAAATTCAGGGCTATTGATGGTCAGCTGAAGCTAAACTTGGGTATTACTGAAAGTCAAGTCAAAAGGCCTGTGCAGAGAACTGTGTGCTGATACTGTCCTCATAGAAGTTATGGCTGAATCATTCTTCTTCTCATAACATAACATAAGTTGATGTGAACAAGTCACACAAAGGCACCTTTATTCTTCTATGCCAGACATGTCAAACTCACGACGTCACGTTATGTCGCACGATGTATCGGAACTTTTTCCCCATTGCCGGCAATGGGGTGGGCATGGTTTTGTTGTGATGCGTCCGGCCCGTGGGCTGGCAGTATGACAGCCCTGTTCTATGTGATTGTGCATGTGGCTCTGATGCTCAAATTAACAGTCAAGATACTCTAGTTTGTACATGTTTATTACATTATTCAGGCAAGTCCATTAACTTTCATTAAACTACAAGGTAAGAGAACATCAACAACAGTCCTATACTTAAATCAGGCTTTGACTTAATAGAAATTTGGTCATGGATCCAAACATCAGCTAGATCAGATTTTGTTTCTATTTGTTAGCAGCTCTAATTCAGCTGTGATAATGTTGCAATGATAAGCCAAGCTATATAGAGAACAACATAGAGTTAATTTTAAAGTTTGAGCACATTTGCTGTGAAGAAAAATCCCACTCCCACAAATCAAAGTGGGAGGCAGAACGCTAGGCAACCAACACAAAGTATTTGCCTTTCAAGAGATTACACAGCTCAGCTCTAATAGAATTTATAAAGAAAAGGGATAAGCATATACCCACATATTTCAATAACAACATGACTTGTCAAAGTAACACTGATGTTAAACAAAAAATAAATAAATCAGTTGAATTAGCAGTAATAATAAAATTAATAATAAAAATAAGCTTACTTTAAATGAAGTGATTATATAATTAAATACTTTTATACATAAATATACATAATTATATATACTGTATGCACTCCTTACTAGCACTGATGATGTTACCTAGTTAGGGTAATGAAATGTCTGCAAGATAACAAGAACGCTCAGAGAGCACCAAGGACCCCTCATATACATAATTAAATATTTTAATATAATTGAATACAGCTTTATAAAATAAAAGTTTCCTTGAGAATTAAAAATAAACCCATCATATATAAATCCATATTTTTTTAAAAGAACTTGCTTATTTCTTTATTGCAGCTGGATTTTTTTTTAATGTACACACATCATGTTTTCATTTTTTACAGTGAGAGTCAGATTGACATGTTTCTTTTTTACTGTTTTTGAAAGGAAAGACAAACACAGGCAATGACTGCTTCAGATTAATGGGATGGCATGGGGGAATCTGATAGATTTTATAACAGTCACCCCTATACTTTAATACATGCAATTATTTATACTCTCCAAATCCAGTCCTTTGCCAGGGCTTCTACAAAGTTCAGTCAGAACACTATTCTTTGACTTAAATGAGATTACAAGTAGTCCTTGACTTACAACAATTCATTTAGTGATCATTCACAGTTAGAAAGGCAATGAAAAAAGTGACTTATGACTGTTTTTCACAGTTACGACTTTTGCAGCATCCCCATAATCATGTGATCAAATTTCAGATGCTTGGCAACTGGTTCATACTTATGATCACATCAAAGTCATGTGATCCACTTTTTCACCTTCTGACAAGCAAAGTCACTGGGGAAGCCAGATTCACTTAACAACCGGGTTACTAACTTATCAACTGCAATGATTCATTTAACAACTGGGGCAATAAAAATTGTAAAATGAGGCAAAACTCACTTAACAAATGTCTCACTTAACAACAGAAATTTTGGGCTCAATTGTGGTCATAAATTGAGGACTACCTATATTTTAAACTGCACTTAATGTGTAGTTAAAACACAGGCAGGCAGTTAGTTGCTTGGTCAAAAGACCCTCCTAGAAATAGTGTCAAAGCTCTTTTTTTTCCGCTCCCTTCCATCCATGTGCTTGGTCCATATCTAATATGGGGTGTGATCTCATAGAGGTGTATATCAAAATGATGTCCGTAACCACACAGCTAAAGCCTCACCCCTTATTAACATCTGGAGCCCACTTTGTATGCCTCCCTAGATTAACTAAATTTCCTCGTTGCAATCTCATAATTCCTCTTTCATCATGGTTCCCTCTGCAGATCCGATTATTAGATCAGAATTTTGTACCTGGTCCAAAAATGAAACCGAATGAAGAGAACACTCAGGCTCTCTACAAGGTTCTGGAATCATCAAGTTGCTTTGTATTCAGCATCTTTTTGCATCAAACTGATCCGTCTGCTTTAAAAAAAACTTTCCAGGAAGGCATATTCATGCCCCCTGATCTTTGTCTTGTGACTCCAGGGAGGTCACACTCTATATTTTGAATAACTGTGGTCTAGACCAATTTAACCAAATCAGTTTGTAACAACATACAGATCCTTTTCTGAAATGTGATTAACCATATTTTACAAAGCAAATTCACAAACCAGATTTTGACCTGAGAGCATTTAAGGCCTTTAAGTATTATTTAGATATGTGCAATTTTTGTAAAATAATGTGTGGAAAAGAAAAGATTGCACAGGCACAAGTCTTCTTATGTCTTTTCACAGAAGAAAAACACCCAACTTGAAAAGAGCAAGTCAAAAATATTGGGCTTGTCCATCAGTTTGTTTTATGACTAATATCCTTTGACTACAGAGGGAAATTAAGTGCTACATTAATTGAGGTACAGAGAAGAAAGCCTACTAAATCAAATAATAATATGACAATTTAATAAAGTAGAGACCAGGAGAATGAAAGGCAAATGATGGGAATAATAGAAAATGGAATAAGTGAAGACGAGAAAGGGAGAAAAATAAGAATAATGCTTTTATATGAATGACAAGGTACAAAATACAGACAATGGAATTTAAGTAAAGGACTGATTAAAACATCTGAAGCATCTGTGACATATTGCTACGAAAGTTATCAAGCTAAAATAATGCTCTCAAATTAAAGATATAGCATTGCAACAAGTAGTTTCTTATAAATGATTAAATAAATAACAAGCAAAACAAAAAGTCAACTTCAGAGGAAATTCTTTGTCCAAGGGTTATGGGAGGGAGGGAGGGGGGGGAAACTAGTGCTGAGAAACTGAAATTAATTGGCTTTGTATTTTATTTGTCTTCCAATATCCTGCTTAGCATGAGTGTTTGTTTGTCTGTGCCCTCCCCTCTTGAGTCCCACCAGCTGCCTGGACAAGTCTCTGCAATTTTCTTGGAAGTGGCTTGCTCTTGCCTCCTTCCTAGGATTGAAGTCACCCAGATGTTTCATGCCTAAGGCTGTTAGCTCTTTGAGGTAGTTGAGAAAAGAAGCAAAACCAGGATTATGACCACTGTTTTTAATTCTAAGTCTACATTAAATATAATCTTGCAAAAACTGACTTGCCTCTTAGCAGATTGTTGCCCAAGCCATGGCTCTTCCTCCTTCCTCCTAGGTCAGACATGTCAAACTCGCGACGTCACGTGACATCGCGCAATGTATCAGAGCTTTTTCCCCATTGCCGGCAATGGTGTGGGCGCGGTTTCGTTGTGACACATCCAGTCCACGGGCCAGCAGTTTGACACCCCTGTCCTAGGTCATTTCCACCTACCATCACAAAGACATTAAGATTTCATGGTTTCATAGTTTCTAGCACAGTGCCTTAACCAATAGACCAAACTGACACTTACATTTGTGTGTGTGTGTGTGTGTGTTGTGTGTGTGTGTGTGTGCATATGAATATAGAGAGACAACCTGCTCAAGACCGTGCCCATGATTGTCTTTCTTCACAATTCCCACATTAAATAGGAAGGTGGTTCATAGTCACTTACTGAAATTCAAGATACATTAAGCTCTCAACATTAGACTCTCCAGTGTCAGGAAGATAGAATTGTAAATATCATTTAAATATGAATAAGCAAACCTATGGTTTCTGGGATCCACAGAGGAATGGTAACGTTGCTCCGTAATTCTTTTTAAAGTATTTTTTTTTAAATTGCTCCTTTAAAAAAAATATTGAGGTGTTTAAAAGATAAGTAAGCAGTTAAAGATGCTAAGCTTGTTAGCTGGAAAGCTGACAGCCTGTGTCAGAAACCTGAGCACCTCATGATGAGGTGAGTTCCTGTTACTTGCCCCAGCTCCTGCCAACCTAGTAGGTTGAAAGCATGCAAATGCAAGTAGACAAATAGATATCACTTTGGTACATGTTCTATATACTTCAACATGTAGTTGTACTGACCACATGACCACAGAAACATTTTTGGACAATGCTGGCTCCATTTGCTAGGAAATAGAGATGAGCACTGCCTCCTAAAATTGAACACGGCTGGACAGGGGAAACCCTTACATTTACCCTAAGTGTTCTTCAAAGCTTAATATAATTATTTATACCAGAAATCTTCCTAATTTTTTCCCCCTTCCGTGAAAAAAATGTGACAGATTTAACCAGGGCTTTTTTTCTCATAGAACGCCCAGAACGGAGTTCCGGCACCTTTTTGGGATGGAACCTTGTAGGGTAGGCAAGAAAGGTTGTATGATGTGTGTGAGTTCCGGCACCTTTTTCTTTCTTTTTTTTAGAAAAAAAGCACTGGATTTAACTCCACACATCTCTTAAAATGAAATGCTGGAAAGTCATATATGGATGCTCAGCCTAATTTAGCCCATGTCAGTGCAAGAATTCAAATGAAGCAATCCCACAGGTTGGCTGCACAGCCTCTGTTAGAATACATCCATTGATAGGGAGTCTGCTGGGCTAGTTCTATGGTCAAACTGATGTTATTTTTAGGATTTTTTTTAAAAAAAAATTCAGCTGGAATTTGTCTTCCTATAACTTAATATCACTATACCATGCCCATGGATTTTGTTTTTCTTCTATATTTCTTCACATAATTATGAAGTGTTTTCCCCTCAGTTATGCTCACTACTTTGAATTATCAATACAGTAATAAAGGTGGGATAAAAATGAAAGAAATGAAATAAATAAAAAAAGGAGATTGAACAAAGGTAAAACAGATGGTGTTTAAGCCTCAGGGGGAATTTTTTATTTTTATTTTTATTTTTTTGCAGGAAGGTAATTTGCCTTCAGCAATTAAAAATAACATCAAAAACACTACCATCCTTAAAAATTAAAAAATGTTACAGGAATAAAAAAGAATGAAAAGGGAGAATGAAAAAGCTGGAGAACTGCACACAGACTGAAAACAGAAGCTATCTGGGACCTTACTGTAGCTTAGACATTTGGACTAGACTAGACACATGTTAAAGTTCAGTAAGGATAGCAGGATTTGAGGAACAACATTCCCCTGAGGTTCAGATGGCCCTGACCCTAATGGTCTCCTGTATGGCTTTGAAAAGCTAGTTCTTCTCCTGGGCAGAGTGTGGAATGAGTGCATCCAGAAATACCAGATTTTGAAGGAAGATACTATGGTAAGCTTCAGTTAACCTTAAGTAAGAATGCCAGTTTGGTGTAGTGGTTAAAGCATCAGATTAGAATTTGGGAGACTGTGACTTCTAGTCCTGCCTTAGGCACCCAGCCATCTGGGTGACCTTGGGCTGGTCCCTCTCTCTCAATCTTAGGGAGAAAGCAATGGCAAACCCTTCCAAAATCTTGCCAAGTGAACTGCAGGGACTAGTCTAGGCAAGTGCTATGATCAACATTGCCTCAAAGGACCTTTTTTAAAAAAAATCCTCAGTTATACTGTTGTTGTTGTTGTTTCCATGACCAAATTAACTTCTTTGCTTAGAGAAAAAAAAACAGTATCTACATTTATGGCTGACTGAAAAGTTCTAATAGACTTTTTGCATAAAATAGAAAAAAATACACTTAGGATTTGTGGTTTTGATAGAAGGCAATTTGGATGACATTTTGATAGCTGTAATCTGAGTTCTGCCGGGCTATAGCAAACTGTTTTTCAGTTTTTCATTATGCAGTCAGGAGTCTCTCAAACTTCACCCTAATTAATTAAATCACCAGGGAAGTCTTCTGGGGGAAAAAAACATTTCCCATGGGACATTTTTTAGATCAAGATATTTAAATCAGGACTAACCAGTATGGTTGAACCTGTGGCATAGTTCTCATCTTCCTCAGTGCATGCAAGGTCCATAACTATGTCAAGATAATGTCTCACTGGGGGATGATGGTGATGGTGGTGGTGGTGACGATGGTGACAACAACAGTATGTGTGTCTCTGTGTTTTGGGGGGAAAGCTGGGAAAGAAATACTAATAGATACATGGGTAAAGGATACATGGGTGAAATATATCCTTAATGTATCATTCACAAAATTTAGTGTATATAGAATAATCCAGATTATAATGTGTGTGGAGACAGGGGGAGAGAGGGAGAGGGAGAGGGGGAGAGAGAGAGAGAGAGAGAGAGAGAGAGAGAGAGAGAGAGAGAGAGAGAGAGAGAGAGAGAGAGAGAGAGAGAGAGAGAGAGAGAGAGAGAGAGAGAGAGAGAAGACAGTGGATAAAGTCTGCCATGGCAATATGCCTTCTGGGCGTCCTTATCAAAACAATTTTAATGTAGTGATGAAAATCCTCCTGATTTGAATATGGATCATCATCAATGCCAGCTTGTCTCGATGAGGTTTTTTATTTTATTTTATTTTTGCCATAACATTGATGTGATTCTCCATGAGGAAGCAAGGAAGGGAAATGATTTCCCAGAAGTCTGAACTGAAGGTCCCAATAATGGAGGTGATAGAAGAGGTAGTTGGAATAGGTCAGCATGGCTGGCTCAGGAATTCTGGGAGTTGAAGTCCGCGAGTCATAAAAGAACCAAGGTTGCCTACCCCTGAATAGGTATAGCAAGCGTGGGCAAATTTGGGCTGAAAAAAAAAATAAATTAGGTGGCAGCAAGGAGACCCTCAAAACTGCCAATTGGTAGTTTTCTGAATGGTTGCATCCCACAACAGCCATTGTGAAGCACCTTCAGGCAATGGGTTTACTTCAAATTTTGCTAAAGCATATCTCAAAGACTGAATCATGCTTACTAGTCATAAATATTTTTAGAAAGCAGGAAAAATTGGGTTTTCCCCCCTCCCAAGGGTTCTAAAACAACTTTTAATGTCCCTCTCATACCTCTGTTCATAAATCATGCAAATGGAAACCACATTATTGTTGTTAGAATATTGCCTGAATCGTACACTATGGTTTGTGATTGGCTGGAAAACCAGAAATTTTAACATGACATGGGTTTGGAAGTCATGGTTTTACTTTTTCATGCTTTGATATTATAGGAAAGCTATAGTTACACTTATTGCTCTGTCTCCAGAAGGAATATATGGAGCAGAATGTAGAAATTCAGGACACTTTTAGACTATAATTTACCTGTTGTTTTGGGATTAAAACCATGGATTGGATTACTGAAATGATGGTTAGCACAAACCCATGATTTAGTATAACATAAAAGAAAATATTCTTATTTTGAGTGAGATTTCCAGATGGATAAACATGTTTACCAAGCAAACACTAAGAACACAAATGTGTATGGAAATTCTTATTATCTGGGTGGAGACACCAGTCAATTGTGTTTCACTCTTTACCCCAAACTGCTGTTGATATGTGGTAGTTTCCTATTTTCTTTCCTATGTGGTAAGGCCATGACTAATTTGCCTTCTGAGGAGAACACTCATGCTGAGGTATTCTGTAGAGATGTTCTGACAAATAAGTCAAGTGATAAGCATTGCTTCTCTCTGGATGCAGTAAGACTTCTGGAGTCAAGCCTGAACTTTTTTTCTAGCTCTTAGCAAAGCATTGCAAACAAACAGCTATGGACACACACTGTGGCAAACGATCACTTGATAAGAGTTGTCACAGATGCAAATACTACCACCAAATGTCTGACACTTTCCCCAGAGGGGATCTCCTGTTTTCAACTCTGGTTCCTAAATGCCTACAATTCAAAAAGGAAAGAAGACTGATCCAAGGGGTGAGTTCTAAGGACCTTTATGAGTTTGTACCAGCTAATTTTTGAACGTCACTAAGGCTACAATCCCACGCATCCTTTACTGAGACACAACAGGATTTTCTTCTGATTAGGTATCTCTAAGACTGCACCACTAGACTGCGCTCCGAGCCCTTCTGCAAGTGGCTGAGCTCCATGGGAATCCGTGGGATTTTACCTCAGGCCTAGGATTGCGCTGAAAGACTTTTGGCGACTCTCCTACAGTTCAGTCAGCTAAAAGGAGATCATAATGATGACACTGCTGTTTCCTGCTGCCACCCTGCTTATTAGTGCTTCAGATTTGCTAAACCTCAAATAATGAATACATTGTAGCAAATCCTAATTAGGATACAGATATTGCTTAGACAGAAAAAGCAGATTAAATAATAATTAGTTGGTATCCGTTATTCATTCTGCTAAGCAGACAGCATGGTTTCTTTTTAAAGCAAAACTAGTAAGAAGCAAGGCCTATGAACACAGGGGCAGATAATGACAGATCTGTGGCGAGCGTCTGGTAGGCTGGAATGGATTTAGGCTAAAATAATTACATTGTCATAGGGCTTACTACAGAGGAAGGAAAAATCAAATTTTAGAGGATTATATTTGCCACTCAGAGACCGCTGGATCAGTGTGACATCTAAAAATATAATTTACACATTTGCTGAATCATGTATGTTCAAACCGATTGATTTGATTTATATTCTGACTTTTTGCTACATCACGCACTCAAGGCATTTATTTGAATTTGAAAAACAAAATTATACATGCCAATTAAAACAGACCATTTAATGGTCAAAAGCCTGTTGAAAGTTATGCTTCTTTACAGATTTTTTTTTTTTAATAACAGAAGAGGGAATGAAGTGATGGTAGTCTCAACGAAGAACGTTCCATAGCTAGGGAACAATGCAGAAAAACTCCCTTTCTGTGTTCTGGGAAAGGTGGTTCTTCAGATAATCCTGATCCCAAAGCAAGGAAGGAATGCATTTTATCAACTGTCAACTGTCGGTAATGGGTACAATTCTTCTGTGGATAGAATAAAGAAGTAATTTCTAGTCCTATTCATTCTTGCCTCAGTTGAAAATTGCCATAGTTCCTCTAGTCTTGATTTCATGCATTTCCCTTTCCCTACAAAACCCATAGGAAATAAGCAATTTTTTTCTAATCCAAATTTTGGAATCTTTTTTTGAATGAAAATGCTTTCATTTGAATGTTTCACATTTTACCTTTGCAGATGGAACTGTTATTTTTATTTATTAGATTTTTAATCTTGCTTTTATTGTTTTTATAAATAACTTAGCAGTGAACATACATAATACTCCTTCCTCCTCCCCACAACAACCCTGTGAGGTGGACTGAGCCAAGAGAGACTGAGCCAAGAGAGAAGGACTGGCTCAAAGTCACCCAGATGGCTTTCATGACTAAGGCGGGACTTGAACTCATGGTCTCTCACTTTCTAGCCTGGTGCCTTAACCAAACTGGCCCTCTTGCATTATACCTGTAAATACCTGTAAATGTCATCAAATTATTTTTAAAAACAAAACAACAACAAAAATTATTTGTCTATTATCCAGAGATCCGCCAGTGATAGCGAACCTTTTAGAGACTGAGTGCCCAAACTGCAACCCAAAACCCACTTATGCATTGTCGAGTGCCGTGTGGGTGTGGCCCATTGGGTGGGTATGGCACATTGGGTGGGTGTGGCAACTGGGTGGGCGTGGCTGCAGTGGTGAATGGCAGACTGGGTGGGACTAAAAAGTTCAATCAATTAATTCCAACTTTGCGAGATCTTTTTTTTTCCCGTGAGAAGTTGAAATTTACTGATTGAACCTTTTTTTTTTTTTTTGTACACGGTGGTGGAGGCCTAAAGCGAAAAGGTTTTATAAAACCCAGCTGAAGGCCTAGGACTGGGGCGGCAGCATGCGTGCCCACAGAGAGGGCTCTGAGTGCCGCCTCTGGCACCCGTGTCATAGGTTCGCCACCACTGGTATATACAGATCCAATGAAAACCAGTGCATTTTACAGTCTATATTAGTAAGACTGTGTTCTGGATCGTCTTGTTTTACAGATCTTTTTAAAATTATGTTTGGAATTATTCTGATAGGGAGATTTTATATATAACATTTCCTGATATTTCTATTTATGGAAATTCTTCACAAAACTGTCCTTCCAGACTTTTTGTTTGTTTGTTTGTTGTTATTTATCTTTCTTAAGACATTTTTTTTTAATTATCAGACATGTCCTAGGGAGCAGCCTTCATCTGCCTGAGACCATTCCAGATGGGAAAAACACTCTTCAAAATAACTTAGCTTCACTTCTCAGGACTAGAATATACTGAATTTATCTGAAAGAAAATACAGCAATGGGAAGCAAATGAGGTTTTCTTTTTTCTTCCAATCTAATATCCTTTTGGGAAGGCTATATTAAATTTGGGGTGGCCTGGTTAAACATATATAGAGCCATGAATAATAGCAATATTGTGGTCTGCTAATAAATGCCTAACCAAACAGAAGATGGAAATGAACTTTCAATCAGAAGATGAAAGCAAATTTTCAGATTGATCTAAGTTGCATCAGATGTGTCAATGAGAGACTTTAATTACCACCACATATAGTGAAAGACAATTCTGCTGAGCATGTTTCTCCCCAGGTAAATGCTGACTTGTTTTTTTTTAAAGATAACTTTCTTCTTCAAAGGATAGGGGAAGGCACAAGAGGATCAGCTAACTTTGAAAGAAATAGTCAGCAGAGAAGAGTTGACAAAGTGGAAAATACAGAAACACCAGGGAAAAATGACAGTGCAATGCTGAAATTCTTAGTCTGAGTTTTCAGAAAAAGTGAACTAACATAGAGTATTGCCAAACTTCTCCACTCCAGCAAAATGTATATACTGTATATTATATTATAGTGTAGGGTAGGGTAGTGCAGTGTATGATAGGGTTGTGTAGTGTAATGCAGTTTAGTGTAGTGCAGGGTAGGGTAGTATTCCTATTCTATTCTATTCATATTGCCTTCAAGTGAATGTTGACTTCTGAAGACTACCTAAAGTATAGTTTCTTGGCAAGATTTTTCAAAAGTGATCTGCCATTGCCTCCTTCCTAGGCTGAATAATGTGACTGGCCCATGGTTACCCAGTTGGCTTTGTGCCTAAGCACTGACCTTATTTTCAATAAATTCAAAATTCCCACAAGTAAGTTCAATCTTTGCCAAGAATATAGCTCTACTATAAAAATTTATTTGGTGGGTTGGTATGCTTATAATTTAGTGAGAAACAAATCAGAGTTTTGGCAGAAAGATGGATGCTGACAGAATCCATCTCATAAAGTGATATGTAGCAAATTTATTTATGGTGCACCAAAAATCCTATCTCTTTCACTTTGCTACGTCATTTTTCCCATTGTTGGATACCCAGAAGCTAGGATTCTTCTCTGCTTTACCCACATCAGGAAAAACAAAAAGGTTATGTCCAACAACATCTAGAAACAAGTTTAGAAACTTGTTTAGAAACTAATTTATTTATTAAAAGGTTCCTAGATAAACTATGCATTATCTCAATAAGGACTTCCCTAATGTCAAGATTGTGCAAGTGGAGAATGCAACAAGCTGTTTACACTGCAAGGGGCAGCTGGATAATTAAAATCACTCAGTTCCTTGAAAATAAAAATGCTTAAAAACAATAAACAATATGTTTGTTCTCTTGGAAGGTTGGGGGCTCTGCCTCTAATAAGACTATGATTCAAATGGCAGAAAACTGAATAGGAAGAAGACCCAAAGAGTGAAATCACCATAGGGATGACTTCTCAGATGTTAAGGATCACCTTAATTTCAGAGCGCTCTACCTACCACTGTAACCCGTGGCAAGGCTTTATCTAAATGCATAGAATGGCTGAATCTGGAATTGAGCGGGAGAGCAAAGAACATTGTGAGGGGCAGCCATAGAAATGTGTTTACAGCTTCTGTAAAGCAATATCATTGCTATGCAGCTGTTTAATCCTGACAGCATGGGATGCTTTAGAAGCTCATCTACCTCCAATGTCTCCTGAAGCCAACTGATTTCATTCCCAGCAGTCATTGGGGAATACAGCACGAGGAATACCATTAATTTTAACACTTTCACAGGCCTCCCCTCTGGGATAGAAATTCAAGCAGTGTGAACAGTCCCCCGCCCTTTTTTTTTAGAGGCAGGGCTGAGTATAATTTAAACAGAATGAATTCTCATCTTATCTTGGCAGAAATGCAATGCTGATTGGGCCTCATTCCCATACTCTTCCTGCTAGGGTAGGAACAGAAGATGCAGTTGGTGCTTGATCAAATCCATGGGCTGTAAGGATGAAGTCACCAGTTCCTAGATATACTAGGAATACAGACCCAAATAATACCGTATATCTTACTTTCATATAAGATGCTGAGATGGGTGTCTCTAAGCCAAAGATGGTTTTCCACAATCAAGGGATGAGAAGCAGGGTCAAGGGTAGCATAATAAACAGAGGTCTAGAAATCTGCAGAACAGAAAGTTATCTCTAAGTTGCAGATGCTACATTCCCATGTCTCTTTCCTTCTAGTGCTTCCCTTTCCAAACCTACACACACACACACACACACACACACACAGTGGTAACAGCTTAGTAAATAGGTGGAGCAGAGAGGAAAGTAGGGGAAGGTAAATAACAAATTGAGTGAGAATAGACTCCTGATGATTGCACAGACAGAATGAAGCAGGCGGCGCTGGCAGCACTGGTGGCCCTGGACCTGAAGTTGAGGCCTGGGAGTGTTGCCAGTGAGCTAAGATTATTGAAGGCCCCAGGCCTCCATTTCAGCCCCAGCACCACCATCTCTTCCATCACTGCTGAAAGGGTAGAGATGGTGGACGGATAGTCATAAGGGGATAGTTGAAGAGGAACAGTCCCTTACTGTGGAAGAATTGTGGCTCAAAGCTGGGAAGGACCAAGCTGGGAACCATATGGATCAGAGGACGACCGACTAAAGACTGGTGGGGTTCACTTAATAACGGCAACAGGGACTTCCAAAACTGTAGTATCTAAATGGAGTAGTCATGTGATTTATCTCTTAACAATTTCATTTGCTTGGTGATGGAGTTTCCTGTTGTGTTTTTTAAGTGAGGGTGATCTATATGAGCAAAGTGGGCTGAAATAGGCCTTGAGTCTTAGGAAATAAGGCAGTTTTCAAAAGACACCCAAGGCTCCTTCATGATTCATTATGGCATAAGAGGAAGGAGAAGTAAAGCATAAATAGGATTACAAGATTCTATTATTATAACTCACTTTAATAAAATAAAATAAAATTCTAATTTTCAGTGGATTCCTTTTCCTGATCTGGTATTCCCTACCAAAACATATTTCGAGCTTGGATGAAGTAGATTTTCAGATTCAAGTATAGTGTACAGTCTACAATCTTCTTGGACACAAAATTCCTGCTTGATGAACAAATAGTGATCCAGAAAGCCTTGGCAACTGCATTATATGGTTCTCTAGTCACACTCTTTCCTAAACCGGGAAGTCATTCACTCTCTAGTTACCTCACATTTAATTATCGCAACACCCTCTACACAGGGCTGCCCTTGAAAACTACTCAGAAGCTTCAATGGATCCAGAATGAAGTGACATGGATATTGATAGTCATTTCTTGGTATGTCCATTTGACACCCCTCATTTGGGATGAGCTGCATGGGTTGTCAGTTTGCTTACTGGTACAATCCAAAATGCTAGTAATGACTTATACATGGCATAGTGCCTGGTTTTGAGAGATCACCTATCTTCTCTAGCTATACCTTGGCATGCTCTGGGTATCTTCAATTAAGCAGTGCCATCCCTCAAAACCCACACATCAAGACTCAGGTACTGTGCCTTCTGTCATGGTGTCTGTCCTTTGGAATATTATTGGATATGAAATCTCGGCTGCTCCCACCCTACTGGCCTTCTAGAAAACTTTAAAGATCTGACTCCTCGGGCTCTGAACTGTGGTGGTTGGAGTCTCTTACTGCATGTATGATACATGTTTGTTGTTGTGGACTGATTTTGCCATCTTGTTTCATATTTTATGAATTACATATTTTGTATATTTTTCTATGTTGACCGAGAATCATATGTTTTTTTAATTCCCATTACATATTTAGTATATTTTTCTGTGTTGACCCAGAGTCAATTTAGAGTTGGGCATGCCTAGAGTCAATACAAATAAATAAATAAGAAGGACTTTTGCTGTTCACTGTTATGGCCCCAAAGAATGCTTATTTGACTTGACTACCAATTCTGTAGGATAACCTACCGAAATCTACAGGGCCAGTTTCTTATGTTGCAAGATCCAATCTGGGGTGGTCATCGGGAAACCTCTGGACCAAGGTGTTTAAAAACATGTATATCTAATGAAGAAATTTAGCTTAAAGCTACT
>NW_015386784.1:256675-281751 GCF_001527695.2 Protobothrops mucrosquamatus
GCCCCATGTCATTTTAAATGTACAATTTAAAGCATTTTTCATCACTAATATATCATTTTAAAAACAAAGCATAACAGTTTGTGTTCATAAATGTATACTGACTTCCAGATGCATGTGGGGAACAGAAGCATCCACTCTCCCCATTCCAATTTGCATTCATGACCTGCTGAAAGCATGAAATCTAAATGTCTCTTCACTGCCTGAGATGCAGTATTACTGCACAGCAGTCGTACTCTGGGAACATCAGAGAAGGATAAAACATTTGGCTCTCTCACTTGATGCAGTCATTGCAAGCACTTTGAGCACCAAACTATAATGGGGTAAAGATCTTTCTGAAAACTAAGCCAGTAAAGAACAAGCAGCATCACTGGATTAGGCAATGTGGCTATGGGATGAAAAGATTTGAAAGCTATTGAGGAGAATACTTCTCTTTTTAATTCTTCTCCATATTCCAGATAGAAAGGAATCTACATTAAGGGCACCAGGTAAGGATTAAACAAGCTTTCCTGACCTGATGCTTTCCAGAGGTCTTAGGAGTGGAATTCTCCAGTCAAAGAGGGGCATATCCTGCTAACTGGAAGCTCTAAGGGTCGTGATTCTGACACATTTAAAAGAGTATCAGTCTAGGGAAGGTTGCTATAAATGAAAAGACTGCTAATAAAAAATAACAGGTAGAAGAGTTTTAGGTTAAGAAGGCTGACAGCTATCCATAGCCAAAAACATGTAGGTGGAGGACAATGCTCAGCATAGATTATTTCATCTATTCGCAACTAAAACTCTTCTATCTGTAATTGGGAGAAACGGTGCCTCATAGGGGAACATTTTGTCAACCAAAGATATTAAAATGGGTTAACTTACAGTATGCTCTGATCCTTTACTCCTGAGGGAAGGAAATTTGGAGAAGTTATGGCGCCTCCATGCCGCTGCTGCTTCAGCACCACCAATGTGTTGCTGCGGTCATGTGATTCTCATTTTTAACATTCCCTGAGAACTTCCTGGGAATTCTTGCATAATCATGTTTCTCTGTGTAGGAAAGGAAATGTCTGTGAAACAATGACCCAACAGGTTGTCTATTATTACGTCTAGCACCCATTTTGTAAGACTAAGCCTTTAAGTATGGAATATAATACTCTCTCTCTCTTCTCTCTATCTCTCTCTCTATCTCTCTCTCTCTCTCTCACACACACACACACACACACACTCACACACACACACACACACACACATGCACAAACAGAATTTGATTCATTACCACTGCAGTATCTTCCATTCTGCTACTTTCAAGGTCTCAGTAGACAATTATAGTAAAAGGCACCCCTACACACAGCAATTTTTCTCTGGCAGCATGGAGACTGTGTGGTTTGAAATAAGGAAGTTATATTCATAGGCATTAAGGTTATAGGTGAAGGAGGGAGGATAAAAAGCCCAATAGTGTCTGTTTCATCAACCTTTTTTCTTCCGCTCATGTCCTTTTGATATAGATCCAGAGGGAGGCATCTTTCTCATTGGAAAATAATTCCCATCCCAAAGAAAGAGAAGCACCAGACGTACAAAGATGTATCCGATATTAAAAGAAACATTTCAATGAGACAAAAGTACACATTTTAAAAGAAATTATTATTTTCTGGCCTATCTTTGCTAAATCTCATTCCTGTCCCCTTTTTGAAGAAAAGAACTTGCTGTATGTATTATATCCACCAAGTTTTTATGGTTCAAGTCCAAGAACCCCTGAATATAGTTGTGTTCTATGCCAAGCAATTATCAGATTAGGGCCAGGTGAAGGCTTGTGTTCCTTTTTTTTTTTTTTTTTCAATATAAAATTTTATTGTTTTTATCATAAAAGAAAAAAGAAATACATCACAGGTATTACACAATGATTTATCCCATCCCCCCACCCCCCGGACTTCCCAAACCAAACCTAGGCTAACATTCAAATACAAGTAAACAAATATTAATATCTGTAACTCCAAACTCTAAACTTAAACAATCCATCTCCTCCGTGTTAATAAAAATTATTCATTTAATTAGTTCTTCAAATACCCAAAATCTTTATCATTTCAGCAAGATAGTTTAACAGCATCCCTTACTTATACAAAAAAAGAAAAGAAAAAAAATATTTCCATCTTCCATAAAGTTAACAAATTAATTCTGTTCTATGCCAAGCAATTATCAGATTAGGGCCAGGTGAAGGCTTGTATTCCTGAATTGACTGATAAATAAAATGTATGGCTATTCTGAGCAAATGTCTTCTTTCTGACCACCACCATTAAAAATATTATAAATTCTGTAATAGAAAGCAGTAGGCTCTCAATAAACATGAATTTCATTCTCTTTCTTTCTTTTCTTCTTTTACAAGTCAATAATTGGGAAGAAATAGAAGAACGTCAACCATGACCTAGAAGTGTCAGCTCCATAACCATTTTTTCCCCCATCCAGGGAACTCATTCCACTTTTCTTCTCCTTCTCCCTGGTCTTCTGCAGATTATCCCAACTGTTCCTCATCATCCTGTGATTTCTTAGCATTTTTAGCCCTCATTAGGGTCTTCTGTGAGTAGTGATAGGTAGGCGGGGAAAATGTTGCTTCTGAACATCAAAGAGATCCTGCAGATATTGCTGACATGTTTTGCCTTTTGTTTTTGTGGCCCATTTTTGCTTCAATTGCCACTGACATTCACCGCATAAGTTTGCTGCTTATTATCTTGGAATCCTCTTTGATAGCAATTCTCTCCTGCTGATACTCAAACCAGATTTTCTTTTATGTACCGGTATTTGTTTGAAATAATATTCAAGATTGCTATCTAGAAGGTCTTGGGTGGGTTACAGCAAGTTATAAATATAGAACCAAGTAAAATGATTAATAAAATCAGTAATAAAAAGATAAAAGTTCAATATACTATTTAAAAGACATAACAGGAAAACACAATAACACAGGCTATGGGTGATACATCTAAAATGCAAGAGAGAAAGGGCTGGTTTTTCTCCTGGTGTGAAAGCCAGAAAAAGTTGTATCTGGCCTCCAGGGGAAAGACCTCCCAAAGTCAGGTAGCCACAACATATAGAGCTTTGTTCTGCACTCCTACACTGCATCTCTTTCCTAGCTGGGACATCTGGAGGAGAGTACACACACACACAAACCTTAACATTCAAACAGGTACATATTAGGATAGAACTTCAAGTAACAGAATCTAAACCAATCAGACCATTAACAGCTTTGATAAATCCATGAAGCCCAATCAATAACATAAACCCAGACACTGATATTATGGCGATGCAGGTAGAAGTTAACAACAGTAATTTGGACTGGAATTTGCATCGCTAAGTGATGTGAGTGTAAAGCATGACATCACATGACTGCACCACTCAGTGACAATAGTTCTGGCACTTCTGGTTGCTGTTGTTAAGTGAAAACCATGATATCACTAAACACAATTGCCATTTGCAACCTCCTTCAGGCTTCTCCATTGCCTTTGCCAATTGGAAGCCATTTATGAAAGTTGCCTATCCACGGGATCCGGTGATGTCATAAATGTGAGCCAGTCCCTGAGCAACTGGATCATGATCATGTGATTACGGAGAGGATGCAAGGGCTGGCACTTTGAGGGCTACTCATAAGTACCATTCGTTCAACACTATTGTAAGTTCGAATTATTGCTGAAGAAGCGGTTGCTAAGTGACAACCACCTGTAATGCAGGCTCTGAAGATAAAAGCCCTCATAAGCAATGGCTAGAATAAAAATGGAGGAAAACTCAGAACCCATTAGTGGGCATACACAACAGCAATGAGGGCAATCAAGAATTTTTTTCTTCTCTGTCTCCATTGCATCTTCTCAGTGTCACTTAGCAGAGGTGGTGTGTTTTTTTTTCCCCTGAGGTGAGCAAACAGTTGCAATCTGGTCCAAAGAAACTAGCTTCTGTAACCTCAGCGCCACACTGTGAGAAATTTGCAAAACATTTTAAATATAAAGTTGCTTGCCACAATTTGGATTCCATAGTTAATGAAACTCCAGAATGCAACGATCCAGAGAAACGTCTTGACTTGCTTTATGAGATTTTTAAGTTGTTGAGACCTGAGGAAGCAGATAAAACATTGGGATGCTTGACCCTTTTCCTTCTTGGCTTATGAAATTTAATAGAAAGGGGCTCATATTGGCATCATTTTAGTACCAAGTGAAGATATTTCTATTTCTTCGTGCATTTTAATTAGCTTCTTAATTGCATTTTTATTAATATTACTTTTGATTTTTATGCCCCCCCTTGGTAGTGCCTAACTTGTATAGCAATTAATTGATGTTATTGTATAAATCTTGATTCAAATTACATCTTTTAGGATGTTTTATGGTAAACCATCCAGAGGGCTTCCACTATTGGATGGTTTAAAAATTTAAATCAGTGGATATAATCTGTAACTTCTGAATCATCTTCAAGGACATACAGTATTCACTTATAGCACTATATAGCACTTATATATTCACTTTCAGGACTTGAGACGGGAAGTTACCAGAACATGAGCTGCTGCAGCTTGACTAGCAAAGATCCCAGGAATGAGACCATGCAAAGTTGCTTTATGGCGGTTCAAACTACCAAGACTCTGGTCTCAGGTAAGTGGGCTCAGGTAAGTTCAAGATTACAGTAAGATTTCTATATCTGCTCCCTCAGGGAAAATGAAGGAGGGAGATGAGCAGGTGAGAAACATGAAATTAATTAATTAATTAATTAATTAATTAATTAATTAACACCCCCAATTGATACATGGGTTGGGCAAGGGGGCAAATTATAAATTGTGCATCATGTTGTTGAGATGTATTGCTCATGCCTTCTTTACTTCCATCATATGTGAGTATGGAATTATAAGATCCTGTCATTCTGACAAAACTCCAGTGGCTACAAATGTCCATTACCCCTATCCAGTGTTGTTAAGGACTATAACTCCCATAAGGCTTGATTTTAAGTGCTTTTTTATGGCAGAAGCAAACAATAGCACTTAGACTCACAGTATATACTGCTTCACAGTGCTTTACTGCCCTCTCTGAGCAGTGGTGGGATTCAGATATGTGAACAACCAGTTCTCTGTGTGGATGCCGCTTCCGGAAGTCCATTCAGGGCCTGGGCAACAAAAAATTAGCTATCGGTTCTGCCGAAGTGGTGCGAACTGGCTGAATCCCACCACTGTCTCTGAGTGGTTTACAATGTCAGCATATTGCTGCCGCCCCCCGAACAATCTGGGTCCTCATTTTACCAACCTCGGAAGGATGGAAGGCTGAGTCAATCCTGAGATGGTGTGAATTGAACTGCCAAAATGCAGTCAGCAGAATTAGCCTGCAATACTGTATTCTAACCATTACACCATCATGGTTCAAAGCAACTCCATCTTGAAAACTTAGATTACGTATTAACTATCCATCATCTCTGTCATCAAACCATTAAATCTTGTGTTATATGAAACACATTTGACTATCATAAGCACCAAAAAAGATAAAGGAACAGTTCTTAGGAAGCAGCACATCTAAAATACCAGCACCTAATATTCAAAAGCAAAAGAAATTTCTCAAAGGATTGAGATCATGTAATGGGTTATAGTGTCAGTAATTTATTCTTATCAGTCCTTGAATATCGCAAAGCAACCTAAAGCTATTGTAAGATTTTTTTCTGTTTGCTTTATTTGTCTTATCATATGGCAAGAGAACTAGAAAAGAAGTTTCTTTAAATACATTGATATTTGCTTTCTGAGCTTTCATATCCCTAGATGGTGCCTCAGGCACAAATGTGGGGCAAAACGTTTGCAAATATCATACTGTAGAAAATCACAAAAGAGAAATGAATGATCACAGCTTTTCATGCCTTATGTGTCATTCAAAATATATGCTTAGCATTCTGTCAATTAAAATTCCCCTCAAAGAAATCAAATGAGTGGTGATTTGCAAAACCTGTAGTGAAGTTCTTGCTTTGGGTTGAGTCCCAATGAGGGCAACGTTGTGATTTAGTTGTGAATGAGTTATTTCAGGATTATAATTTGCAATCACGAAGAACAATTTCAGGCTTCAATTCTGTGCATATTTTGCCAAGATATATGGCTTACAGAATGGAACTGCTTAGACCCAGGCTGCATTAGAATCAGCAAAGTAAATGGCTAATGCTTTTCAAAAGGATATAGTATTATTTGCAGCAAGGCTTCTCTGCACAAACTGAAGCTGATTTAAGACATCCTTTTCTGGATTTCAATCTTTTTCCCTTTCCTCCACTTTGGTCATGGTAATAGCCTGATGTTCTTTCTGTACAGAATTTATCACAACCCTTGATTGGTGGATGCTTTTTCTTTTCTAGTCAAGGAAGGAAGGAAGGAAGGGAGGGAGGGAGGGAGGGAGAGGAAGGAAGGAAGGAAGGAAGGAAGGAAGGAAGGAAGGAAGGAAGGAAGGAAGGAAGGAAGGAAGGAAGGAAGGAAGGGTTTTTCAGCCTCATCAAGGCATCACTGGGTCTAATATCGTCTTGCTACAATCCTGCAGAAAATGCGTTGAATATACTGTATATCTCATCACCATCTATGATGGGAAGGCTTTTTTTCATTAAACTCATGCCATCTGATTATAAAATATAGATACAGTAATTAACATGTTTCAGTTAATTGTATGTTGGTGTGTTTTAATATACTCAAACTTTATAGGTAGATGCTCTGTGTATTTAAACCAGTTCTACAGTTTGTAGTGACTTGTGTCCAGTATGCAGGTTATATGTGGAATTTTGCTCAGTGTTGTTAAGCACATGCAGCAGGTTCTACTCTATTTGTTTATCTATATATGGGATTTCTTTATTGGTTTTCAAAGTTATGCGTCCAATGTACCAACATGGACAGGCTCTGCTTTAAAATACAGAGTGGATTTTGTCTTTTGTTTTTAATTTTTTTTTACGATAGTATTTAGTGTTCTATACAGTTTGGTCATAGCAGCACTATGCACATAAACCTCAAATATGCCAAACCTTGGGAAATTATTCTTAAGCTACATTTGTACCCATAGCTTGTATCCTCCTACTCAAAGCAGCTAGGACAGTGATGGCGAACCTTTTAGAGACCAAGTGCCCAAACTGCAACCCAAAATACACTTATGCATCGTCGCGTGCCGGGTGGGTGTGGCCCATTGGCTGGGTGTGTCCCATTGAGTGGGCACAGCTGCAGTGGTAACAGCAGACTGGGTGAGACTAAAAAGTTCAATCAATCAATTCCAACTTTGCAAGATCTTTTTTTTTCCATGAGAAGTTGAAATTGACTGATTGATTGAATCTTTTTTTTTTTTTTTTGCACACAGCGGCAGAGGCCTAAAGCGAAAAGGGTTTATAAAACCCAGCTGAAGGCCTAGGACTGGGGCAACGGCATGCGTGCCCACAGAGAGGGCTCTGAGTGCCACCTCTGGCACCCGTGCCATAGGTTCGCCACCACTGAGCTAGGACCTGTCAGCTGCATATTCCTTTAGTCAATTATCCCCATGATTTATTGAACAGCATCTTAAAACTCAGGTTGATATAATCCAGTCTTTACATTTGACAACTTTTAATATAATTTAATATAATGGGCAATGCTTTCTTCAAAGAGGGAGAATGAACAAATGGAATGTTCTCCAGTCAATTGCTCATAGTACACAGAAAATGTCATTATTTGCATTACTCAGCCTATAATTGGTTTCACCTCGATTCTTTTGAAATGCTATCAGAATGGCAATAATCCAAGTTGAATGTAGTGTGCAAATTAATTAAGAGACCTTTGTTATTATATTTTGTAACTGACTAAATCAGAGCTCTTACCTCCCTCAGGCATAACAGTAGAGAAACAGCTGGTCATCTTTTCACCTTAAGAAGGAAAGTAGTGTTTGGTAATGAAATCTTGATCACCTACCATCTGCCTGCTAATGTTCAGCAGACCTGGCATAATTTGTCAATCTGCTGTACTCTAACAGGAAAAGGGAAAGTTGGGCAGCTAGTTTTATTAATGTTTACTCAGAAAGACGATCCGTGAAGTTCAATGGATTTCTACCCTAGTAGAAATTATGTAGAACATTGGGCCATTCTATGTAGAGTCCATTACAATGGCATCCTCTAAACTAAGATAATTGTATGCAGACATTATTTTAATGTATTACATCTACCAGCATCGTTTCAATAAGCTGGCATCTCTATGTGATCTCATGTGAATATGTGCAGTTCCCCCAAAAAGCTGAAATCTTGTCCAGAAGATTTTACATGGTGTTCATGCCTGAAATAACGTAAGATCCCCCACAAAAACTCTATGCAACAGATTCTAAGATTTCAGCATTTTTTCCTATAGAGAATAATGTTTACTTTTTTCATATGTAAGGTTTGTACATGACATCTAGAACAGCCATCTATATTGCCAAGTCTTAATATACAATCTTGGTCTAATTTTACCATTATTTTAAAAATTATTGATAAGTAATTTGTTTCCAAACAATATATCTGAATTTCCAATTTGAAAGAATGTAAAAAAATAGTTTAGTTGTATACATATTACAAAATGATTGCAGAGCAAATGGAGTCATATTTTCTTTTTTGTTGAAATGTAGCCTTGACAGTAGAATATTATACTGTACTATGTACACTATATAATACAGTAATAAACATTTAGAGTTATTTGTTGGAATTGATCTATGACATAAGAATTGATCTCTGTTCTAATTGCTATTGTTCTTTTTGCTGCAGATTATAACTGTGGAATTTTACACAGCTTTTATATATTTTTAAATGTTTTATGGTGATCTTGCTTTACTGTGACTCTGTTACTGCAATGGAACTTCCATCTTTCAGTTTAGCAGGCAGTTATTTCATTATATTCATGGAAAGATACAAAATACATCAAATCATCTAACATGACAGAGAGACATACAGACATACATACGGTACATTCAATAAAACAAACAACATAAAACTATCTCCTAACAACCAGAAGTATAAGCAACTACTTGTGGCCAAAGTTTACTCATAAGGTAGCAAAATTCTGCTATTTTTAGAGAAATGCATTTATCTTGATCATTTAACAGATAGTGAAACTATGAATCACTAGAGTACCCTGGAAATTTCACCTAACATGTTCATTAGGGATGGCAACCTTTTTTGCCCTGAGGAAAAAGTACACTTTTCTTAAAAAAAGATCTCTGAGCTTTTCAGGGGGAAGAGCAATGGGGACATAATGATAAAGTAGAGCTACTTGAGCTTTAAGTAGTCATTGTAGGGATGAACTTTACCTTAAAGAACTTCATTAAAGGTGCTTCCCATCCTTATCTTAGGCCTTATTTGTTTTTCTTCTGGTTGAAAAATTACCTCCCTGAGAAAGATTAAGTGGTCATCAAATGTTAGCAGTTTGTTCCTTAGAAACTTCAGAAGTTTCAAAAACACCAGCCACAGGTTATGGAGGACCACCTCAGCTGTGCCTTTCAGCTTCAGCGTAGATTTTTCTCTATTCTGAGGACCAAATGCATTATAACTGAAAGTGTGGATGTTGGTTTTTATTCCTCCTTCCACATTTCTAGGGCAGAAAAAAAAATGCAGCTCTTGAGTCACAAAGCAAATTCTTCAACCAGGGCTAATTCATGGCAGTTGAGGGGAGAAATATGGAGAGTCTCTAGGGTAGCCAATACACTCAGCCCCATCTAAAGTGATTTCCTCTTGTAATGGATAAAGTGAAAGAGCACTTGACAAAATATGTTTTTTAAAAAAGAATAAAGAATAGCTGCTTGGGGTCAATCACTCACCCCTATTTGGCAATAGAGAGGGAAGCATTTCCCCCAAGGATCGCAGTGTCACAAATATCTCAACACACACACCCCTGTCACTGTGAATGGGAAACCTCAGTCTTTACTGAAATGAACTTCCAACACATTTGAGAAACGGTCTGGTCTCAGGCAGGATCAGACCAAAGAAATTCTTTTCCTATGTCAAAGGTAACAAATCTGCCCCTGGCACAATTTTTCTCTTTGGAGATTGCAGGGGTCCTTCAGAATTCTTTCTACTTTTATGTTTTTTTTTCTCAAGGCTAAGGGGGATGTTAAAACACCTAATCAAATTTTCCATTGCCCGTAACAGAACTCAAGCTTCTCCACTTTAGCAGGGCTCAATTAATCCATCCCACTATGGTAAAAACAATGGACCTTGAGTTAAGTGGATGACACATAAGCTTTGCACCATACTAATATGAGAAGTATTAATACATTATTAATGCCTTGGGAGATCAGACAGCAGCCATTTGGCTGATGAGTTAATGTAGCTCCAAGCATAATACTACATCTACTTTTAGAAAATGCTGTCTGTGGCATTCTTGCTCAGATGGTTGTAAGATGAAAAGGAAGGAAGGAAGGAAGGAAGGAAGGAAGGAAGGAAGGAAGGAAGGAAGGAAGGAAGGAAGGAAGGAAGGAAGGAAGGAAGGAAGGAACCCAGTATTTGCTCATGTGCACTCTATTTCTTTCTGCTTCCCATTCATGTCTCTGTTATTTGCAGACCTCAGCACAGGCCTAAAAGAGGGATTTTGATGTACAGAGTGAAACAGCTCAAAAGATTTGAGGAAGGGCTGTTGAGATTACATAACCCAGCAGTTGTAGGAAAAGGTACATATCATTTCACCTCTTCTTCACGAACCATCTATGCCAGTGTTTCTCAACCTTGACAATTTTAAGGCATGTGGACTTCAACTCCCAGAATTCCACAGCCAGCAATGCTGGCTGTGGAATTCTGGGAGTTGAAGTCCACATGCCTTAAAATTGTCAAGGTTGAGAAACACTGATCTATGCTTTTGGAAAGGAAGAAACATTTAACTCTTAAATGGCAATCACATTTACCCATTTACCTGAAATGTGGTAATATGATTGTGGCAGAACAGAAGAATGGTCAGCATTGATATGAAGGAACATTTTTAAAAAGCTGCAATAATACACAACTGTCCAGCTATAGTATTGGACACTGCCTTCGTGTTACTGGTTTTTGTCATAAAATCAGCCTTAGGAGATTCATCTTATTTATCTGTGGAATTTGAAATGCTCCATTTGCAGGGGGGAGAGGGGGAAAACTTCTTATTATCAAACTTAAAGAATCCAAAAATTAATGGAATGATATTCCTGAAGATATACAAGGAGACTATGGCAGGGCAATCTCTGGAAAAAGACAGGAGACATCAGTTCAACAATCTATCATCATCCAATCATTTGTCTATCTTGATATCTTGATATCATGTTTATGTCTCATGTACATGTTACTTAAAGTATCATTGCTGGGGAAGCCTCAACAGCTTTGTTGAGAGAAAGGGGATGGGCTTTTTATTTAGTCAGTTAAATAGAACAAAAAGCTCATGATAGAACATAAAACAAACGATTAAAAAAAAACAAGAATTTTCAATTATCAAAGCAGCATAATAACAGCAAATAGTCAGGCTTCTGCCAAAGCATGAAAAATAGCTCTATCAAAGATTATTTCTCCTGATGTCTGAATGATGACTGAATTCCAATGAAATTCACCTTTGAAATGTATAAATTAATACTAGATGTTGGAGCAAGCCAAGGGAGGTGACAGCTGCTCTTTTCTGCCTTACCTGTGCCCTCCTCAAAAATATCTGGCAAATCAGTATGGTTGGGTTATTAGAACGATTGGGCCTGACCCAGCTAGTCTCTTCCTGTATTTTACGTGATGCACATCATACTTAGCAGAATGTGACAGCTTCAGCAAGATTATAGGCTATAGTGGTAGTTTCTCTGTAATTTTTTTAAAAAATATAGCCAGTATCTATGCCATTCCCATACTTTATTGTGAAGTAATAAATAGCTCAAAATCACCTACAGCACTTGGAATTAAGGAGAGACTTTCTAACAGTGAGAATTAAGAAGAAACTTCCTAACAGGGGGAACAATTAACCAGTGGAACAGCTTGCCTCCAGAAGTTGTGGGTGCTTCATCACTGGAGGTTTTTAAGAGGAGAATGGACAGTCACTTGTCTGAAACGGTATAGGGTCTCCTGCTTGAGGAGGTGTTTGGATTAGAAGACCTCCAAGGTCCCTTCCAGCTCTATTCTTATTGAAGTACTTATGTTTATAGAAAAATGAGATTTGAAATGTCTCCCCCAAGTCTGGTTGAATCCGGCATATTTTCTGGTACAAACAGCTTTTAGAAAAGCTGAGCAGATCCTGATATACCCTCAGGCAGTGGTAGGATTCAAATACCTGAACAACTGGTTCTCTTATTGGATGCAGGCCTGGGCCTCCAAGGCCTAGAATGGACTTCCAGAAGTGGCATCCATGCACTTCCCAGAAGTGGCAACCATGCACTTCCCAGAAGTGGCATCCATGCACTTCCGGTGGGCCTCCTCCAGACCTGGGAGGCCTCCTCCAGGCCTCCCAGGCCTAGAATGGACTTCCTGAAGCAGTGTGCATTCAGCTGGTTCTCTAAACTCAGCAAAATTGAGCTACCAGTTCTGCTGAACCAATGTGAACCGGCTGAATCCCACGACTGCCCTCAGGTATTGTCAGCACTTTGAGGTAGTCCATATAAAAAGCACAAACCATAAATACTAATACTATCTTTATTTTAAGGTTACCTTAACAGAACCTTGCATGTCTGAAAGTATTTCTCTCTCCTTTCCATTTACATTCCAGAAAACTAGGGAGGTCCCCTCTGAAATATTTCCCACATCCCTTCTGCATTCTTCATCCCAAAACATTTTCTCTTTTCTGTCACTCTTTCCTGGACTGCCACTGTGACCCGATCTCATGGTCATTCCAGAAAGCAAAGCAAAAAAAAGTATTTCTTACAATGAACTCTTGGGAATCTTGTATACAGTATATTAAAAAAAAAGTCCAGTCTTCAAATTATTTTTAAAATATGTATTCTTTGATGGACTAATAAATGGTTGTGGCTAGCATTCAATTTGTTATAGATTATTCTGAGGCATCCATATCACTCAACACAAATCTGGTTTTAGATTTAGGGATGGGGGAGACGGAGTAATCACAAATTGAGTTTTTGACTGTACAACAACAGAATTGTTTTGCAATTCTTTGTCATTCCCCCCCCCCAATGCCTGATTGTAGCATTGAATTTTCATTGTAAAACATTAAGGTAGTAAAATTCCTGGGGATTTTTAATGAATATACATTGAGAAGAAATGTATAACCCCCACAGATATTAAAACATCTAGTTCCTTCATGTCACCACCCCACACTAGTTTCTGAGATATTAAACTAAATAAAATGACATCCCTTGACTGTAAAGAAGTTGCCCAGTCAAGGGATGTCATTTTATTTAGTTTAATAACTCAGGAACTAGTGTGGGGTGGTGACATGAAGGGAACTAGATATTTTAATATCTGTGGGTGTTATACATTTCTTCTCAATGTATATTCATTAAAAATCCCCAGGAATTTTACTACCTTAATGTTTTACCATGAAAATTCAATGCTACAATCAGGCATCCGGGTGTGTGTGTGTGTGTGACAAAGAATTGCAAAACAAGGGTGATGAACTGTACAGTAAGATGGCTCAACTTTATGCCACATTAAACTAGCTCCTGCTCTAAAATAAATGATAAAGGCTGAATGCCGTTCCTGAAAAACACTCTATTGAACTATGTAGACAGGCAGAAAACTGCACTGCACCTTTTACTGTCCACATAGCCTTACCATTCTATTAAAGGTGAGACAACACCATACTCTAAGTACACTAGTACAGTGCCAATTGATTCTGTAATACGAATATATTTATACCTAAGGCAAATGATGATAATCACTGAGATTCAGGTCTATTATATATATATATATCCAGGATTGTTTTTATGGGTATACTTTGATGAAGGGAGGGGGATTTTAGTACTGGTTGAGCAAGGAAAGAGATTTCTGCTGCTGCTGCTGCTGCTGCTGCTGATTCCAGAAAAAAAATATATTTCCCATATTCTGATTACAGTTTAGAGACCTATATGATATGATGCTCTGCAGTGTTTAAAAAACAAAATAAACTACCCCCACCATCTTTACCCCTACAGATGATATGTATCTTCCTCAATCAGGAGGAATACAAGTCTCCTAGTTTTCCCTGAACTCTCAGTGGCTTTCATTACCATCAACTATAACATACACTGAACCATCTCCAAGCGATTGGAGAGGGCACTATAGAGAGCAGAGAGGATGGAAAGAAAAGCTGCTACCAAGGCAGCAGTCAGATAAAAGAGGCCTCATCCTAGGCCAAGAAAGTAGCATAAGAAAGGGTCCCAGACAAGTTCCACCCCAATTCATTTGAAGATAAATTGAGGGAGGGGAAAGCACATTCAGAGTTGCAAGATTCTGTTACTATAGTTTTATAGTAAAAATAATAATGACCTACTGGCACTGGTTTCCTAGCCTTGTCTACCTTGAAAGTCTGGGAACCAGTATGTTTCAATGGTTTTCTTTCCCAAAGGATAGGTTGGGGGAAATCTGAGGACCTCTGCCTCAGTGCCTGAAAGTTTTCAGTATTTAGACGTGATTGCATTCCAATAAGGAATGGCTTTATTTGCCTGATGACACCAGAAAAAAACACTATAATTGACTCTGATCTGAGTTATACACCACTCTTTAAAGGAAATTCACAATTTGGTGATCTTCCTACATTCAAAGCTAAAAGGACTTTCATACACTTCTAACTTTTTTAAATATATATATTTTATTGATTTTTTAACATAAACACCTTAATATTCAGTAAACAGCGTGTTGTCTGGGCTTATATTGCAAAGTAATCACTAACAATCAGTTTCTATATCTCAAAGTCCACATAATAGCTTTGCTTGATTTCCTCTTCTTCCAATAATATTGTCTTTGCCAACCTTGAATTGAGACACTTCTTATTAGTTTGATAGGTAACAATTAAATATAAAGATTTTTCTAAAATTTCTACAAATAATAATCACTTCAATATCATGCTTCTTTTCAATCTAGTCATCTTGGTTGCCTCATTCATAAATCCTGTTTACAATTCTTATTTAAATTCGTTTTCCCTACAATGTTCAAATCATTCTTACAGGTTAAAATTTTCTCAAGGTTAATTACATTTAAGTATTTAAATATGTTTTCCTTATACAGGCCATCCCTACACTTTTACATTTCTCATACCTTAAAAAGTAAAAAAAAAAAAAAAAAAAAAAAAAAAAAAAAAAAAAAAAAAAAAAAAAAAAAAAGGACAAAAAAAATAGAAGAGAGGAAAAAGGAAATAATAATAATAAAATAATATACTATTTAAAATACATATCCCTCTTAAACTAATATACATTTATTTCCAATTTTTTACTCTTGTTTTTACCCATAATTAAACATATGTTTAATCCTTAGATGTTCCATTTAATAAATCCAATCATCTAATCTTTTAACTCTATTCAAAACATATTTTTTTTAATTATCCATTGGAATTTTCTTAAAATTGACTACATTTAAATATCTAAAACATTTCCTTTATATTGACCATCCAAACATTTTTATATTTCTCATATAAAAAAATAAAGTAAAAAAAAAGAGAAAAGAAAGAATACTATATTACTTGGGGGGGTCATCCCTCTTAAGCTAAAATCTTTCTATTTCTTCAACCATAGTCAAACAAGTGTTTAATTTTTAAATATTCCCTCTAATACATCCCGTCATCTAATTCCTCAATTCTCACTTTAGCCCTCTTCTTTTGCCAAACATCTTTCCCAATCAATATATTCCGTTGAATCAAAGAGTCTTTCCATAATCCTGCAAATGTTGTTGTAGATATAAGAGGCAGATCAAGCAACATGCCCCTTCATATTCATTGAAGATCCTCTCTTTTCTTTCTCTCTTAGTTTCTTTCATCATTCCTTGTCTCCCCATTTCTCGTCGTACTCCCAACAGCTCTGCAATCCATTTTGTCAAATCTTTTTTCTTATCCTCAGATTTATTTTGTGGTCTTAGAGTACAAGTTATGTTTTCCATGTCCAATGTTTCTTGTAAGTCCTTCTCCACTTGAGTCAAGTCATACTTCCTTATATTATTAGGTTCCATCTTTAAATCTCTTTCCTTCCATTTATATTCAGTTATCTGCTTTATCTGCTCCCTCTCCATTATTATTCTCTGAGAGTTTTTTTTGCCAGGAAGTCAAATTGGAGATGGATTCATTTATACTTTCAAAATTATTTTTAATTTCCTCATGGTTTAAGATCATTGTTGTTTGAATTAGTTGCAACATCTCATACATCTCCTTCTGGAAAGTATTTGTTTTTTCTTGATACATTCTTTCTGCAGATCTCTGATTTTCCATAATAACCAAAAATCAAGGTTTCCTTTCTCTGCAAACAGCTTTAGAGTCAGTTAAGTTAATATTTGTAATCCAGAAAGGTCAGATTTTTTAAAAAGTTTATAGTTCTTGTTTTGTATGTAGCCCAGAGTGTTTTCTTTTTTTGTCACAACTGTTCTCTGTTATTAGAACTTTGAAGGTCATAAGAACAGATTAACTTTTCTTGGGCTTTTTTAGTCTTGTATTAGAGCCACTATTGTAATTTTCATCCACCTCTAGATGTCAGCATCAGTTCAATTTTTTTTCAGTTTTCAAAATAAAGAGTTCTCTTCTATTTTCATAGTTTAAAATGAAGATCTTAAGAGATTTTAGATAAATAACAAATTTATCCAGATTTAGGTCTTATATTCATTTCATTTTGATATATTTCTCCCCTATGAAATGTTTAATTCGCCACTTCCATCTGCAGAGGGCTGGAGCAAAGGTCCCCCTCCTCACTTTCGGAGGGTTTTTTCCCTTGGGGTTTTCCCCCAGGAAATTAGTTAATACATAGAATAGGAAAAAAATCAATGTTCTTACCCAGATCCAAGCAAGTTGTTTACAATCAGCTTAAAATAGTGCTTTTGGGTTTCAGTTGCTTGTAGCTTGAGTTAGACCAGTGGTGGCGAACATGAAGCAGCGCAGCCAGGGACATGGTAGCCGGCAGCAGGGACAAGACTCCACCCTTGCGCCCCATCACACGCAAATGATGTGGCCTCCATGGCGCTGCTGGGCTACCTGGGTGATCTGTGCTGGGCCGTGGAGGTGGTGGGTGGCCCAGTGGGCATGGCGGAGTGGGGACAGGGGTGGGGGGAAGTTTTTGGGCACTCAGTCTCTAAAAGGTTTGCCATCACTGAGTTAGACTCTGAAATAGGCTAACCTTTCTCCTGTTGGTTTCTGGAAGGCTTTTCCCAGACCAATCGGGTCAACCATCATCTCTCTGTGGTCCACGGGACTTCCTTCCTTCTTTGCCGCCTCTTTGGGGCGACTTCTGGCCCATTTAGGGTCCCCTAACAGGCAGAAAATCAGCCTTAGGGTGCAGAGCCCCGCGATCCTTTGGCTACAGCACTACTGTTCAAAACCAGAAGCCTACGCACACTTTCAACTTGTGTGCCAACCCTGTGTGCCAGCAGGATTGACTCTGCTCACATTTGAATTACTATAATTACTTTAATGTGATCTGATCTTCATGGGGGCATCCTTGAAGAACAGTTGGAAGTTATAAAATTGCACAGAATGTAGGGGTCTGGACAGTGGTGGATGCATTCCAGTATACCTGGATAAGCCCACTGTTTTGGGAGCTGCACTGTTGCCAGTTGACGTCTAGATGCAATTTAAGATGCTGGTTTTCACCTTCAGGCTTTGCATGCCCCCATGCCTGGTTATCGAAGGGATCACTTTCTCTCCTACAATATTCACCTGACTTTCTGACCAGATAAAATGGGGTTATTGCCTCCAGGTCCATATCTACCATGTGGCAGGACTCTAGAAACAGTCTTTTTGGATAGAAGTCTCCACATTCTAGAACTTCCTCCTTGCAGAGATCTGGTCAGCTCCATCCCTCTGGGTTTTAGGAAAGTTGTCAGAATTTAACACAGAAGGGTATGCTATAAATGGAAATGAGGTTTGCAAATGCATGACTTTTGTATTTTCTCATTAGCTGCCTAGATTCTTTATGATTAGGTGGCATACGAATGAAGTAAATAAAACAGATCTGTTTTCTTAATTCTCCAGCATGGCCCCAAATGCTCAGGTAATTTATGTGCAGCTGGTATTGACATATTCCCTCTCCTTGATTTGGAGGGATTTCCTTCAGAAATAGCAAGCCAGTGGGTTGAACTTGAATGAAAGCAGCAGCAAAGGCTATTCCTTCCTCATTTTGTCCTGCCAGAAGGAACCTAGACAAAGAATGTCTTGAAGGAATATATTTGGGTGCAAGTAGGACTCCCTTGTCCAGAAATCTTGTTAGAAAATCATTCTGAGTCTTTCTTATTTTTTTTTTTGCCTCCCTTCGTTTTTCACTCTGGAAAAGCACAGCTAAGTTAAAGTGGGGCTACGGAGCTAGGGTACACGGCTAAACCCACACAGATATTTTCATCAATAGGAGCCATTTTTCCTTTTCCCCAGAAGCTTATACAGCATAGGTAGAGAATGGAATGATCCATTAAATAAATAACTAGAACATGAGTACAATATAGTCTTCTGCTACACTGTAGATATCCATCATTTGTGTGTGTGTGTGTGTGTGTGTGCACGCGCGCGCGCGCGTGCAGGTTGAGAACGTAGTGTAATATATTCCCACAGCTATATCAACCTTATGAAGTAGAAAGAGTCTAGATCAGGGGTGTCAAACTGCCGGCCTGCGGGCCAGATGCGTCATGTGGAAGCCGCGCCCACCCCATTGCCGGCAATGGCAAAACAGTGCTGATACGTTGCGTGATGTCATGTGACATTGCGAGTTTGACATATCTGGTCTAGATGAAAATTAATTCTCAATTCTATTACATACAGATACACAAGATTGAGAATATGGAGATCCAAACTCTTCACTTTCCTTTATCTTTTGGTCAGTTTCTCAATCAAAACTATAAGGCTGTATTTTCACTATCATTAAGCTGTTTCTTCAGGCACATCAAATGGACTTCAAAGCAAACTGTCTCTAAGTATAAGTAGGCAGGACTGCCTTAGTTATAAAGTAGGCAGGACTGCCTTAGTAATAAACAGACAGGAAGAGAGAAGAAACAGTTTCACATTTAGACTATTTTAAAAAACCTGGTTTGTATTAAAGGAAAATATAAATTCTGTATTTTATAAAAGATGTATGGCCAATTTACTCCAATTTTTTTGGGAGGAATAGAAATGCCTATGTCAGTAATCTCTAGTTGTGCTGTTTCTTTGACACTTAAGTACGAGTAGCATTGAGAACCAAATCAGTTCTGTGTAAAGTAGCAGGAAGTTAATATGGGGCTTTAATAAAAAAAAATAATGTTGGTTTTAAGGTTCCTAGACATGGAACTGGTTTCTATGATGAATAGCAATTGTGATATTTAGCAGTAAAGCTAGAGATAACATAACATGGTCATTGCCGTTGTTTGGAGTGGATGCATGCCATTTGCATACTATTTGGCATCAGAATGCATGGAGTCAGCTTTGCACAGTAACACTCACACAATCAGCCAGATGTTTAGACTGAATTTGGCATTTTTATCCACCTATTGAGTCCTTCCTAAGGATCTGGGACAGGTAGACATTGTCGTTTGATGGCATTAAAGGTATTGCCACAGGAGGTAAGCCGTTCCAAGTAAAACAGCCTTTTACAATTGTCTGCTGGTATTGCTGTTTTTTAATACCAGCAGTCAATTGCAAAAGGCAGCTTTACTTGGAACAGTTTACCTCTCAATGGGATGAGCTCCTGTCCTTGCTCCAGCTCCTGGCCACCTAGCAATTCAAAAACATGCAAATGCAAGTAGATGAATAGTAACAGTGTTCCATGCAGCTTTGGTGTGTACAGTATAGCCCTGTGGGGCCACGTGACCACAGAAATTGTCTTCGGACAACACTGGCTCCCTCAGCCAAGAAACAGAGATGAGCATCGTGCTCTAGAGTCAGACACAACTGAGAGGGAAACCTTTATTTTTACTATTATTATTATTGCATATACCTTATTTGTCTTCCTGCTTATGAAAAGCAAATAACAATATGGATCTGCAGTATGAACATAGGAATATTTTCCTAATCAAAGAGCTTAGCGTTATGAGTCTGATGCCTGGCTTGCCACAGCTATGACAATTAATTAGTTCTGCTGCTGGGCAAAGGTTGTAGAACACAAATGAAGCCATAGCTGCTTCCAGAAGCATTTGATCCAAAGCAATGGGCAAACTGGGAAATCAATTTCTCCTACTGCTGACCAGAATGACTTACAGGAGATTCAGCTACAGGGATGAATATACTGATAACGAATAAATGCTACCTCCTGCTCATTGAGCTTTATGACCTGTAGTTTTGCTATTTTAATGGCAAATGGGAGAATATGATCTGGACTAAGGTGTACTTTCTCTTCCCCACAAATTAAAAGATTTCCATGCTGTGGACCAGTCCGAGCTCCAACTTGTTTAATATTCTTTTTTCTGAAATCAGCTACTTTGATCGGGAAGTACCAAGGTAATGGTTAGGAATGAGTGAGAAATTTATCCAGTTAACATTGTCGTGCACATTGACCCAATCTGTATTTCTAGCAAACAGCAGTATTTCTCAATCACTCTTATGCCAGTGGTGTTTTTTATTCCCTCCCAAAAACACAAAGATGAGGGAAACTATTTCTATGTGTTAATGATGACTCACTGGGCCAATTTTGGATTTGTGCTGGTAATCATGAATGCTTCTAGCTACAAATCTGGAAGTAGGCTGCTATGCTTCTCCTATTGTCGCTCTTATGATGTAGACCAGACCAGGAAACTGAATCCATGGGAATTCTACGGCATGGAGACAGGCTCTGGTAACAGAATCTTGCAAAATCTGCACATATTTTCTCTCACCTCCCTTTTATTCTCCTGGGAGCTACAGGGACCCCATCTGAGTCTCTCTCTCTCCTGCTTCCCTGCCTTCTGGGCTTAGCTCATGCTTCTTCTGCACCTGCTTTTATCCTAATAGCTTTTGGATGCTTCTCCTAGGTCTTCCTCGTGGGTCCCTTAGCTAGCAGGAGAAGGAAAAGCTCAGCCAAGATTTGATCTAAAGGAGAAAAACCACAAGCAGTCAAATAACATCAAGGCAACTAGTTGGTCAGTGTGGGAAACCAAATGAAAGAAACGGTGACTGGATTCATGCACTACACTTGAATTTGTTGTTGAATAAGCCACAATTGGTTGGATTTGCAAATCATATAAAATTAAAGCTTTGCTGGCACATTGGGTTAGGTCCAAACTAAACAAAATTATTATAGTTTAGGAAAGAATTTCTCAACCTTTACTCACCTATGGCCCCCTTCCAACTTGGTTTTTTTCCTGTGCCCACTCTAGATCCCACTATTGGATACGGACATGGAAGAGTAATTAACACATTTTCTGATGTCAACAAGACAGTATTTCTAGTATAATACATTTTGCTTTTCTATGGCCTCCTTGTTACATGATGTAGTCTCCTGTGACATGTTTTTCATCTGTAGCCCTTGTGTTTTAGTGCAGGGGTTCCCAACCCTTGGTCCACAGACAGTACCAGTCCGCAGCCCATTGGGAACCTGGCCACACAAGCTGTGGGTGAGCACACACAGCTCCTTTGCACAGCAGCAAACACATGTGTGAAACCATCCCCTACCCTACCTATCGCCACTGCCACCACCAGCCCGCAGAGCCAGAAAGGTTGGGGACTGATGTTTTAGTGCACTGTGGGACCCTAGCTGGAATACAGCAGGAATACTTTTGTCTGCCAAGAAAGGCTATGCCATCTTACAACATTCAGAGGGCTCAACTTTTGTTACAAAAGGAAGACTCACCACAAATGTTAATATTGCTTTTAAGAAGCAAAGGGCAGCTATCACCCAGAGTCAGCTTTGAAACTGTGCTGAAGATCACTTTTCTTGTATTGAAATACAGATAGTGCACTGGAAATTCTTTCTCTTTCCACCCTCTCCTTTATTCTCATCCAACCCACCCCTTTCTAAACAAATGACTTCTTCCAAGACTTCTTGATTCGAATTCTCCCAAACTGTCAGAGGTGTCAACAACTGTGCAGATGCTCATGGGCCACACTCTCTGTTCCTCTCGCTCAGCTTGAACTGCCTAGCCACATTCTCCTCCAACCCGAGGGGGCCACAACATTTCAAAACCGTCCTCTCAACAAAACCCATCTATTGTGATTTAACAGCCAGTGTTTGGAGCTTTGAGATAGAAAAGCATCCTCCCCCTTTTTTCTCTCCCAGGCAGCAGGAACCAATGTTTCAGCCTGCCCATGTCCTTCATGCAGAGCTGTTTGTTTCCATGACAGCATTACAGTGTTGAGAAGAACTGCAGGGCTGTAGCACAACAAAAGTTCTCTCTCGGTGGTCCATGTTTCCATTATGATTGAGCTCAGAGAAAAGAGGAACTTGCCCTTGGTAAAATGTGAAGACCAACAACTCTGGAACGTAAGGCCTCTGGTTTGTTCTCTAACTGTATTCAGCAGTCTGTATGTTAATTAAGACAATAACTCCATTCAAATCTAGGCTGGAATTTAAACTATTGGGTTCAATAGTGAGCATCATATATTTTGAGTCACAGATACAAAGCTCTGGGTTTTTGTTTTGTTTTTCTAATTTAAAGTGTTGACGCATAGCCTCCAAAACAGATACTTTTTCTCCCCCAAACCTACAGAAGATTGGGTAGAATCTCAATAGAAATATATATCTGGGCAAGGAAAACTGTGTACCATTAATTGTATTACAGCCTACCTGATGATTCTCAATTTGTTTCCTCTTTTTTATGATTGTTTATCTTTAACCTGGACTTGGAGTTAAAATTTCACACACTCACACACACACACACACACACACACACACACACACGGGAGGGGGCGGAGGCAATTTGTACAGGTATTCCTAGACTTACAACTGTAATTGAGGCCAGAATTATAATCATAAGACATGGTGATCATTAAGCAGGTTAATACATAACCATGCTAATTTTATGACTTTTGTATGTGTGTGTCAATTGATAAGTGGATAATGAAATCATTGAGTGAATCTGTTTTTACAGATGGCATTTTTGCCAGAAACCAGGAGTAAACACTTCAAGCCAGCAAAAAAAAATAAATGCCGAAAAATGCAGTTGTGTAATGGGGGGAGGGTTGTATGACTGTCAGAACCTTGAAAGTAGGCCATAACTAGCTCTGGGGAGGTCCATCATAACCATGAATGGTCACTAATTGACTAATCATTAAGGGAAGACTAGCTGCAATGGGATAGGAGGGAAGACAAATTTGTAAAAGATAATAATAATAATAATAATAATAATAATAATAATAATAATAATAATAATAATAATAATAATAATAATAATAATAATAATAATAGTAAAGTTGGAAGGGACTTTGGAGGTCATCTAGTCCAACCCCCTGCTCAGGCAGGAAACCCTATACCATTTCGGACAAATGGCTGTCCAGTCTCTTCTTAAAAACCTTCAGTGTTGGCGCATTCACCGCTTCTGGAGGCAGGTTGTTCCACTGGTTAATTGTTCTGTCAGGAAGTTTCTCCTTAGTCCTAGGTTGCTTCTCTCCTTGCTTAGTTTCCACCTGTTGCTTCTTGTCCTGCCTTCAGGTGCCTTGGAAAATAGTTTGACACCCTCTTCTTTGTGGCAGCCCTTGAGATATTGGAACACTGCTATCATGTCCCCCCTCGGGGGGGGGGGAAGTTTTGAAGAAAAGTCAGGTAGGCAGGAGGGAAGGCATAGCAATGGATGGCAATATGGTTAGTCAATCACCACTCTATGTGATCTGATTCTAGAATGATAATTTTTCAAAATTCCTTAGGATTTCATCATGTATACTGTTGCATACAGGTGGTCCTCAGCTTACAACAATTCATTTAGTGACTGTTCCAAGTTACAATGTCATTGAAAAAAGTGACTTACGACCCTTTTTCACACTTACAACCACTGCAGCATCCCAGTGGTCAGGTGATCAAAATTCAGATGCTTGGCAATTGACTCATATTTATGACGGTTGCAGTATCCTGGGGTCACATGATACCCTTTTGTGACCTTCTAACAAGTCAATGGGGAAGTCAGATTCACTTAACAACCACGTTACTAACTTAACAGCTGCAGTGATTCACTTAACAACTGTGGCCAGAAAGGTTCATAAATGGGGGGAAATTAACTTAACAATTGTCTCACTTAGCAATATAAATTTTGGGCTCAGTCGTGGGGGTAAATCGAGGACTACCTGTACTACATTTAGGTATACTGAATACATGCATATGGCAGGGACTAGAGCATCCCTCCACCATCTTTTCTTCTCATATTATTCACAAAATTTCTGATCTAATGTTAAACAATGATTTTTGTTGTTAATTTCTGGAACTCTGCTCGTAGGATTTGTATATTATACTTAGTTTGGCCCTGTAATACCCAGAGGGATATGAATGATGTATGCAAATCTGAGATCTAAAAAGGATTTCTTTAAACTATGATTTCAAAGAGGGGGGTTAATTATTTTTCACACCTACCCAACCCACACTCTTTTTTTCCCCAAATCCATGAAGCTGCTACCTACTCACAGCAGGAATTATAAGGATATTTGCTTGCACTCTAAATGGGACAGTGGAAGAATTCAAATTAGAAAAACAGAATGAAGCAGACATATCTTCACTCATAATTCTGGTCAACCTACCTCTAAATCAACTAGCTATGGATGTTCTTTTCTGCTCTCCTTTTTTTTTTTTTTTTGAAACTCTAGAGAATCTGTTCATGCATTTCCAGCATCACACTTAGTTTAGCCCAATAATTCCTAGAGAGCCCTGATGCATGCACACACACACACACACACACACACACACACATACAAACAGCTGTCAACCACACTTTGCGTATGAATCACACATCTTCAGGCTTGACAGGGTTTTTTTTTCTTATTTAGAATTCTCCCCTTTGAAATGCCTTCATAGTTGCCTGTTTTTCCCCCCTCCTAAACAGACTTATAATCATTGACTTGTCAACATGTATATTTATACTTCTTCAGCTGAGGTCAAAACCACAGCCATTTGTAAAATTAATGATGGATAAGAGAGAAGGGGGAAACGGTTAAATGGCTCCATCAT
>NW_015386785.1:0-3829 GCF_001527695.2 Protobothrops mucrosquamatus
CCACTCTCATCGCCACTAGGTAGGATCTAACATGTGTCCTTACCTGTGTTCGAGCGGGTTCGGTTCGGCTGGCCCTCCAACGGCTCTCTAGGCGTCTTTTTCGGCGTTTCATCTCTCTCAGCTCCCCGGTAAACCAGGGAGCCAGACGAGATCTAGGCCGGGTCAGAGGCCGCAAAGGCACGACTCGGTCCAATGCAGCAGCGGCAGTTGTCTCCCAAGCCGCCGCCTGATTTTCCGCCGAGTCATTGATTAGTCAATTAACAAGTAATAAATTTAAATTGTGCCCTATTACCCCAAAACAAGCTATACTTTATCTCTGATTGATCTTATCACTATTCATGCAACTTACTAAGTCAGAAATATGGCTGAAATACATAATTTTAGCAATCTATTTCTCCTTGTACAAAAAAGACATCCAGAATAAATTCATTTTACTCATTTAGGGCACTCTTAGATAGCAAGGATTTCCTATCAATCAAGTATTCTAATTCATAATTCAAACAAAGTACTCTCTTCTTGCTATAAAATAAGTAGGGCTTTATTGGCACCTCTTGCTATGCTATGACCTTTTACTGCAAGAACTAATAGCCAATCAAGATATGTTCTGCCTTGGCAATACTAAGCAAAAATATTTCAGCCAATCTATGCTTAGCCATTGGCCAGCAACAATAAATTAAAGTAGAACCTAATTACCTTTGTTGGCTGGAAACTGCAAAAACTAAGCAAGCAAACAAAAGACACTATACAATTGACCAGGAGGATTCATGACCTGGTATGATCATTCCCATGATCAACTGATCAATGGAATGATCAGCTGCAGTATATTGACAATGGATTAGAATTCCTGCTTGGAAGTGACTTTGGTTTTTTATTTCTATTATATTGTTTTCAACACCGAATACTAAATATTTAGCAGAGGCAATAGTTTGTTTTAGTTCATTTATTGTTACTTATTTGATTTCTATAGCTGCCCATCTCAACAAGTGAGTCTGGTAGCATACATTATGTTGGAATATTCATGAGCAGGAAGGTCATGTGGTAACTCAGTCAGCCAATGTGAAGAAAGTGCTACTGAGTCTATGCAAAAGGTATTGAGTTAGGAGTTGAATTTTTTTCTCAGTCTCGGGTTTGTCTCTGTATCTCTCTATAAGAAGTCTTCATTGTGCTATGTTGCTGTAAAGAAGAATGTATGGTATTGTAAATATTTTGATATAAATATAAAGAAGTTATTTGAATCAGCTAAATGCAGTCAACTGTGAGAGCTTCTGATTTATTTTTTCACCAACAGAGAAATTAAAATTCTCTAACAGGTTATGGGCCCAGAGCTTACTAACGACTGCATTGTAATTTAAAGCTGGAAGAAATTGCCTGTGTTTAGAAAGTATAAGAACAAGGCAGAATTAGCAGAATGGCTGCAATGGAATTTAAGGAAAGCTCTGTGCCTCGTTTAGGCCAAAAGAATTACATTGTGTGGGCTGCTAAAATAGAATGTTTGCTGAAACCTAAAGAGCTGTGGTATATCGTAGAAAATCCACCACAAGTGTTTGCAGCTGGTGTCAGAAAAGTCATGATCAAGCAATGGCTTATCTCATCTTGAATTTAGATGATGAACAATTTCTGAATGTTGCAAATTTAAAGACTGCAAAGGAGATTTGGTTGAAATTGAGAGCTGTGCACGTGAATGTTTCTGCATGCAATATAGTGCAATTGTCAAGAAAACTTTACAGGGCCTGTTTGCAACCAGGCAAATCTGTGGAACAGCATTTAAATAAAATGCAAAGTTTATTTTTGGACGTAGAACAATGTGGGATTAAATTCCCTGAGTCTAGATAAAACCTGGGACACAGTTTCTGCGATATTTGAGTGTAAAGAAGAGCAAGACTTAAATTTTGAGGCTTTAAAGGCATGTTTGCTTAATGAAGAAGAAAAGCGCCATTTTAGGAACAGCCACGAGGAGGTGAAATTCCTGAGGAGGGGGTCCAGACTGCAGGTCTCCAGAGAAGGAACAAGCAGCAGATGGGACCAAGTTGCAACAAAAGAGAGATTGTGCAAGCAGAGGGTTCAGCAAGAGAAAAATTGCTACATTTGTGGTGCAAGCACACATCTGAAAAGGAACTGTTTGCAGAGGAACAATTTGCAGCAAAGGACATTTGTGCAAGCAAAGAAGACTGATTTGCAAAAGGAACATTTTGGTGTTGCAAAAGTTTGCTATAGCAACAATAGAGACAAGTGGCTAATAGATAGTGGGGCAAGTCAAACAATTGTTAATGACTCTGAATTATTTTGCAGGTTTGTTCCAGTAGCACAAGAAGCTGTGGCTTTGGCAAATGGCCAGAAAGCAAAAGTCATTGGAAGAGGTGATGTAAAAATTCCATATTTGGAATCAAAGTTTACCAATGTGCTTTGTGTACCTGAAATGGAACATAATTTGTTAAGTGTGTCTAATTTAGACAAACAAGGTTTTGAGACCATTTTTGTAAATGGGAAGTGTCTCATCAAAAGGAATGGGAATATTTGTGCAAAAGGCATAAAGGAAGATAATCTATATGTATTGCAGGGACAAAAGGTTCAATGTTCCCATATATTTAAGAATGTTGCAGAGCATGATTCATGCATTCATGTTCTACATAGAAGACTTGGCCATGCAAGCTTTAAAGTTTTGCAGCAAATGCAAGAGTTTGCAGAAGGGCTAAATTTGAAGGGATGCAAAACGTATTTGGACTGTGCAGTATGCAAAGCATTGAAGTCAAAGGCATTCCCAGTTAGTAAATATAGCACAAGACAAACAAAAAGAGCTCTAGAGCTGGTCCATGCAGATCTGGTGGGACCTATGCAAGCCAGTTTGGGAGGAGCAAAATATGCACTGGTAATTGTTGATGATTATAGCAGATATGGTTTTTGTTACTTGCTTAGAGATAAGACAGAGGTGCTACAACAATTCAAACAGTGGGTAAGTTTTGTAGAGAGAAGGTACAGACAACAAGTATGTCAGTTGCAAACTGACAGAGGTACTGAATTTATGTCAACTAAATTCCAACAATGGTTGGGGCAGTTGGGGATAAGACACAGACGTACAAATCCTTACACAGCAGCAGAGAATGGTGTAGCTGAAAGAAGGAATGGTGTTTTGCAAACAATGAAAGATTCATTATTAGAGGATTCTGGTATGAGCAGATCATATTGGGGAGAAGCCATATTGACTACCAATTATATAGTTAACAGGCTGTGGAGTTCCTCCATTAATAATACTCCATATGCCATTCTATATGGGAGAAAGCCATCACTGGCACATTTGAAAATTTTGGGAAGTATTGCATGGGTACATATTCCGAAGACAATCAGAAGAAAGGGACAGCAAAAGGCAAGAAAGCTCAGGTTTGTGGGCTATGAGCCAGGGTCAAAAGGATATCGCTTTAGCGATGGAAGTAAAAGAATTGTAATTTCAAGGTCTGCTAATTTTGCAGAACAAAATTGGGACAGAATTAATGCAAATTCTGGGTATGTCTCACTTAATGATGGTGATCTATTTAACGACAATAACTCATCTAATGATAAAAAATTATTATTGAAGATGTCAATGTTCAGGGAGGAGAGGCTGAACAAGACATGAAGCCAGAAAGACTTGAGACCCAGGAGCAGTTAATACCACGTAGGTCAGAGCGATGTAACAAAGGAATTCCGCCTGACAGGTATTCTGCCAGCAAGGTAAAGGTTTGCAATGTGTGGTATGAGCCAAGAAGTTATAAAGAGGTGTTGGCATTACCAAAAGCTGAACAAGAAAGATGGAAGGAGGCCATGGATAAAGAGATGAAATCCATGGGAGACCATG
>NW_015386785.1:5177-21126 GCF_001527695.2 Protobothrops mucrosquamatus
GCCATGGATAAAGAGATGAAATCCATGGGAGACCATGAAGTATTTAAATCAGTGACTTTGCCACAGGGAACCAAAGCTGTGGGTTGTAAGTGGGTATATAAGAAAAAGGTATTGCCAAATAATGATGTACAGTATAAGGCCAAGTTAGTGGCACAAGGTTTTTCACAATTAAAGAATGTGCACTACAATGAAGTATTTGTGCCAACTGTGAAAAGTGAGAGTATAAGATTAGCACTGGCGTTGGCAGCGGCATATAAGCATAAAATCTGGCACTTTGATATCACAACTGCATTCCTCAATGCTGAGTTAGAGGAAGAAATTTATATGATCCAAGCACCAGGGTATGAAATTGCAAAGCCTAACATGGTGTATAAATTAAACAAGGCTATTTATGGACTGAAGCAGTCAGCCAGAAACTGGAATATCTGTTTAGATACTGCTTTAAAGGGTCTTGGGTTTAAGAGTTGCAAAGCTGATAATTGTATATATACTGGACAGTTACAAGGAGGGAATTGTCTACTGTTATCATTTGTGGATGATCTTTGCTTCATCGCAAAGGATGCATCACAAGTCAAGGAATTTGCTGAAAAATTAGGAAAGAAATTCGAATTAAAGAATTTGGGAGAAATAAAAAATTATCTCGGTGTAGATATACAGAAAAATGAAAAAGGTGGTTATATTCTCAGTCAAAGGAGAAAAATTGAGCAGTTATTGGAGAAATATAATATGAAAGATAGCAATACTGCTCCCACACCCATGAGTATGGATTTTTATAATAGTTTAAGTGCGGACAAAGGTGAAACCTGTGATCAAGAGATATATCACTCAGCAATAGGGAGTTTGTTATATCTATCACAGTGGTCCAGACCAGACATAGCTTGCGCAGTAAGCATTTTGAGTCATTTTACTGCTGCACCTACAAAGTTACATTGGATGGGTGTAAAAAGGGTTCTCAGATATTTAAAGGGAACTATAAATTTGGGTCTTCAAATACAGATTACTGAGGAATTGAAATTAAAGTGTTATGTCGATAGTGACTATGCAAATGACATAAACACAAGGAAATCAAATTCTGGGATTATAATATTGTTTGGCGGGACTTTGATTGGATGGAAGTCCAGAAAACAAACAACTGTTGCTATTTCAACAGCGGAAGCAGAGTTTATTGCTTTATCTGAATTGTGTTCTGAAGTAACATGGTATGTACAGTTGTTGCAAGATTTAAATATTAATGTAAAAGAATCTGTAAAGGTATTTGAAGACAATGCTGCCTGTATAAAAATGGCAACTGGTGACAGGGTNACATGTAGACATTAAGTATTGTAATGTCAGGGAAGCTGTAAAAGGAAAATTGATTAGTTTACATCATTGTTCTTCTGAAGATAATTTGGCAGACATGATGACTAAACCATTGGGTGGTGTTCACTATGGAAAATGTATTGAGTCAATAGGTCTGATGTCTCTTCCTGTCATGAAGGGAGGAGTGTTGGAATATTCATGAGCAGGAAGAGTCATGTGGTAAGCCAATGTGAAGAAAGTGCTACTGAGTCTGTGCAAAAGGTATTGAGTTAGGAGCTGAAATTTTTTCTCAGTCTCGGGTTTGTCTCTGTATCTCTCTATAAGAAGTCTTCATTGTGCTATGTTGCTGTAAAGAAGAATGTATGGTATTGTAAATATTTTGATATAAATATAAAGAAGTTATTTGAATCAGCTAAATGCAGTCAACTGTGAGAGCTTCTGATTTATTTTTTCACCAACAGAGAAATTAAAATTATCTAACACATTATAAAAACATAAAACAATTGCACATCACTGAACTTCTTAGGACCAGATTACCAAACTTTTGAGAGGCAGCTGCTCCTACAGCACAAAATCAAGTGATTGTAGACCATTCAAGTTGCTTCATTAATATGAATCAGGCTCTCAAGTGAGAATCATTGTTTTGTACAGGTCTAAAGTACAGAGAAATTCAACAACAAAACAACAAAACAACAACAACAATAACAACAACAACAACAATAATAATAATAATGATGATGATGATGATGATGATGATGATGATGATGATGATGATGATGATGATGATGATGTTGGAAGAGACCTTGGAAGGGACCTTGTAGAGATCAAGATAGGAAACTGAAATTAAGATATGTTAATTTCTTTGTTATTAAGACTAAATTTGATCATTTAGCCTTAATAACAATAAATTCCAAACAAAGAGGAATTGGGACCTTTGATCTAATAAAATAAGTTACAGATAGTCCTCGACTTACAGCAGTTTATTTAGTTACTGTTCAAAGTTACAACAGCACTGAAAAAAGCGATTTATGATTTCTGTATATCTGTATATAGAGAGAACTTGTATGACCTGCTAAATCTCAAGACATCCTGGATCTCTTTCTTTTTATATTTACTGTGATAATATATATGAAACTGACATTGTTTCATGTAAGCAGCATTCAACACTCTTCTTGTGTTCTGATTCCTCTGTTTTTATTCTGCCAGTTTCTCAGGCAAACACCTTTTTGGGGAAATACTGCAGTTCCATTACTTCATTTGTTTTTCATATTCTTACCATACTCTTATCATATTTCCCACATTGCTATATTCCCATGTCCTCTTTCATTCCCATATAGAGAATGAGAGTAGGTTGTACAAATGTTATGTACCATTACTTTAGTGAACATGCAGAAAAAATCATACCTTCTGCCTAACTGAAGATCAATTGAGAGTACAGAATAATTGTAATTTTAAAACACTGGTTTTTGTTGGGGAAAACCAAGCATTTTTGAAATTGAGAGGTGGAGCAGATTCAAAATATTTTATAGCTTCAATGAAAAGTGTGAACGTACAAAATTGCTTTTCCACAGAAAATTAGGTAGAACTGCCAATTTTTTTATTGATCAGCCCAATGAGTCTGCATCTTATGAGGAAATAAGAAAAACTTTCTGCTGTTAAATTCACCTCCTACTTCCTTAGATTTCTCAGCAAGATTTTTTAGTTGGGATTAAAAAAGTTTTCACTGATTTCCTTTTGGTAGTATTTGCAAGTCTGTCATTGCTGGTTCTAGTTCATTTTCTCTTTTGCATTTCTTTGGAAGATTGCCTGCCTTCATTATTGTGTCCTCTGTTAAGACATTTACAGGCTCATCCTGGAAGGTTTTGTGATGTTTCCTATTTCTTCAGTACGGAGATCTGACCTAGTTAAATGTGGGACGCATGGGACAGCTAAGTATCTGCCTATTTGGGATTCAAAAGGATGCCATTGGGAAGTACTGTTCAATTGGATTTACTGCCTTCTGTTAATTACAATTACAATTTTATGATTCCTTCCTTCAAAGATCTCTCTACACCATACTCTAAGTGAGCAGAATGCTGCATCTTTTCCACTGTGGAGTCATCTTGTCTGGAAGTTCTGGGATTTACAGCAAACATTTGTAGAAGTCATTACCACTGTTTGTCACATAATGAGGTACAGATCAAAATCAATCGCGTTGATTTTGTGTTAGAGGTCAAACTTCTTAAGTTTAATTCTGTGTGTACTGATACTAAGGCAAAAAACCTTTACTCATTTATTTTACTGTAGAATTCATATCATCAAATAAGAATTATTGTTTTAAGATTTTTTCATAATAGATCAGTAATTTAGTAACACAAGAAATTTATACATGTGGACAAGACCAGTCATATTTCAATCGATATTCAAATTCCATTTTTCATAGAGAAAAATATATAATCATCCCATTGATTGTTCTAAAATATCAGGTAGGAATAGCCTTCCTTCCTTCCTTCCTTCCTTCCTTCCTTCCTTCCTTCCTTCCTTCCTTCCTTCCTTCCTTCCTTCCTTCCTTCCTTCCTTCCTTGGAACATTTTTATATCAAATATTAACAAGCTGAGTTAGAAAATCTAATTCAAAACTCAAATTCCATTGACTCTTTTAAAATTATTTTTGAGTTTTTATTAAGAAGTAAAAAAAATCCTGGATACCAAACTAATGAGAAATAATTTAGTGGAATAGTGTAGAATTGCTATATACAAAAATGACTCAGTTGTTTGTTTATCTATTTTTGGTCCCCCAAATTAGAATAGAATAGAACTGGAAGGGACCTCTACTGTCTCAGACTAGTGACTATCCAGCCTCTTCTTAAAAATCTCCAGTGATGGAGCGTCCACGATTTCTGGAGGCAAGCTGTTCCACTGGTTAATTGTCCTCACTGTCAGGAAGTTTCTCCTTAATTCCAGGTTGCTTCTCTCTTTGATCAGTTTCCAACCATTGTTTTTTGTCCTGCTCTCTGGTGCTTTGGAGAATAACGTGATCCCCTCTTCTTGGTGGCAGCCCTTCAAATATTGGAACACTACTATCATGTTACCCCATTTCTTCTTTTCTTTAGACTAGCCAAACCCAAGTCCTGCAGCCGTTCTTTGTATGTTTTAGTCTCCAGGCCTTTGATCATCTTAGTTGCTCTTCTCTTAATTTTTTCCAAATTCTCAACATCTTTTTTGTGATATGGTGACCAAAATTGGCTGCAGTATTCCAGGTGTGGTCTTACTAGGGTTTTATAAATCTTGATTCTATGCCTCTGTTTATGCAACCCAGGATTGTATTAACTTTTTTGGCTGCTGCTGCACACTGCTGGCACATAGTCAAGTGATCATCCACTAGGATTCCAAGGTCCCTGTCACAGTTACTGTTTTTAAGCCAGGTCTCACCTAATTTGTACTTGTACCTTTGATTTTTCCTGCCTAAATATAAGACTTTGCTTTTCTCCACATTGAAACTGATTTTGTTGGATAGGGCCAGTGGTGGGATTCAGCTGGTTCACACCACTTCATCAGAACCGGTAGCTATTTTTTTGTTGCCCAGACCCAGAATGGACTTCCAGAATTGGCATCCACACACAGAACCGGTCGTTCACATATTTGAATCCCACCACTGGATAGGGCCCATTCTTCAAGTTTGTCAAGATCTTTTTGGATCCTCAGTTTGTCTTCTGGAGTATTGGATACTCCTGCCAGTTTGGTGTCATCTGCAGATTTGATGAGTTCCCCTTCAATTCCCTCATCTAAGTCATTTATGAAGATATTGAAGAGTACTGGATTTTTCTCTGTTGAGCAGGTTTAATAGCTGGGTTTTCTCGCTGGGCCTTCCTACCAACTGCCTCAATTTGCTGCTCCACCGCTCCATTTCTGGCCATTGCTCCAGGTTCTCTCAAGCTGCCAGTCAGATCCTCCACTGTCTGCCACCTCTGTTGTGCTGCCTCATTGCTGCCTGCAGGCCTCCCAGTCAAATCCCAGTAGCAAATCCCTGGTCTGCTGCCATCTATAGGTCCTGGTCTACTACTGTCCCTAGCACCTGGTCTACTGTTGTCCGTAGCACCTGGTCTACTGCTGTCCATAGCACCTGGTTTGCTGCTGTCTGTAGGCCCTGGTCTACTGTTGTCCGTAGCACCTGGTCTACTACTGTCCATAGCACCTGGTCTGCTGCCATCTGTAGGCCCTGGTCTAGTGCTGCCCATAGCACGTGTCTACTAAATAGCTAAGTAATTGGCTAAGTGAGTTTTTCATTTCTGGAAAAAGTAAATATATATTTGTTCTGAATTTGTTTTTGATAATTATCAATACATATTCTAACCTTACTTCCTTGGAGGATTTTCCTTTGTATAACTTTGAAGGTGTGGGAAGAATTCATTATTTTTCCTATTACTGACACAAGTTTTAAGATACTTAGCATCAAAAATATTTATCTCAATTTCATATTGAATATTAAGGTGAAATTGCCATGAATCTCATTGTGGCTCTTCCCGACTTCACAGTTACATTGGAAATACTATGGAATGTTCAGAGATGCACCAATGTCCATAAACTAAATTTTTGCCAGTTCTGGAAATCAGTGGGTTTTAAATTCAGCATAAGTAAACTGTCTTAAATGTCTATAGATCATTTATTTCAATAAATACTGAATATAATAAGGGTCTATTTAGATTGATTTCGTACAAAGATAAAAGGTGATTTTGGGAGAGAAAAAATCTTAATTGATTTCATATTATTAACTTTTAGACTTTACTATGTTTGGAGAAAATTTACAAGTCTTAAGATGAACAAAACCCAGTGCATGCCAAAATAAACAAAGTACTATTTTTCAGCATGAACACATTCTCCCATCAATCCCAATATACATCTTTTTGTCTATTAACATATACATGTGTGTGTGCATGTGTATTTATAAGTTTTTAATTAAAAAAGGTGCTCAGAAAGTTTATGATACCTTACCTTTTTTCTTCTCAAATAATTTTATTATATTTTACAAAGCACACACATAGAAAACAACAAACTAACAAACAAGAGAAAACATAAATATAAAAGTTGAAAATGTATAAAGAAAAAGAAAGGAAAACATAAATATATACAAAGAATGACTTCTAACTTTTTCCAAGAATATAAAGAACATTTACATTCGACTCTTAGTTTGAGACTATAATATATTAACTATATAAGATTTCTTACATTCTATTTTATATATCTACCTATATAAAAATTCTTATGTTGTATTTTACAATAAATATACTTCTCTCCATTCCAGCAGAAAAATTCATTCCTCCCAAGAATGAGCTAAATAAACAGTAATAAGAAGAAATACATTCTTTTGAAAAAAAAATGCAATTACATCTAACTCCCGATGATATAATGAGACTTCTTCTGATAAAGTCAAATCATAAAAATTCAATATCTCTGCATTAGTATCTTCCAGAGCAAGGTCAAAATGCTATCTAAAACATCTCAGGCAGGGTAGAGCTGGTAGGGAGCATGAGAAATGATTATGTGATGACAGTTAAGCGTAGCATTATGGCACAGTGGTGGCATTGAAGCAGTCACAACTTTGCCAAATGTCAATCCTATGGGAGTAACAGGTCTAGGATTTTGGATGCAATGTGATGTGATGGCGAACCTTTTAGAGACTAAGTGCCCAAAAACTGCCTCTGCCCCCATCCCACCCCTGCTCCGCCCCATCCCACTTGTTCTGCCCCACCCCCATCCCGCCCCCACTCCGCCCCCACCCTGCCCACCCACAGGGCCACTCACCACCTCCACGGCCCGCCATGGTGGCCACGCCCTCCGCCCGCACCCCGCAGCATCAACTGCACATGATGGGATGTGAGGACGGAGTCTTGTCCCCGCTGCCCAGCTGCCATGTCCTTGGCTGTGCTGCTCTGCACGGGCCGCGCTCGGGGGTGACTCTCCTCCAGGGGGGCTACTGATGAGGGGGGAGGCGGGGAAGGTGGGGGGAGGTGGGGGAGGCGGGGCTGGGGCAATGGTGTGCGTGCCCACAGAGAGGGCTCTGAGTGCCGCCTCTGGCATGCGTGCCATATGTTCCCCACTATAGAGTTTAGCCCATTAAAGGTACATTAATTTAAAATATGCTGTCCTGTAATGATGCATTGTTTTGCCCAATTGAAAGCTACAAACAGGAGAGTTTTAGTATATATAGATTGAGATTTTGTTTTCAGAATATCTTTGATGTTATATGTGATCTTATGCATAGATCAGAGTCTTTTAAATTGGGATGCTATATAAACGTTAAATAAATAAATAAATAAATTTATTTTTTTAATTCAAGGGAGGCAGGCAGGGAGGGAGGGAGGGAGGAAAGGAAGGAAGGAAGTTATACCTATTCCTCATTTTAAAAGATGTAACATTTGTGTTCACTGATCTTAAAAGTTTAAGAAACTTTAGTTTACAATTTTTGTTGTGCCTTCTGTGCCTAGTTTAACCAGTTTACAGCTGGTATTTATTAGTATCTATCTAATAGCTGAAATGAAGATAGGAATAGCTCAAAGAACCTTTCTCTCCTTTATTTTTTATTTATCTTAACATGATCCATTGGATACTTTTAGTTGCTAAATAACCTGACAGCATTTAATTTTTTCATCTTAATTTTGTTCTTGTCTCAATTCTTATGCATAAATATATATGTCTTTTTCTTTTATTCAAAAATGAAATCCTAAAATTTTATCTAATCTGGATTTCACCCCTAATATCTTTCTTTTTCACATGTGCTTATATGAAAGCTTTTTCTCTAGCTAATTAATTATGCACTTTAATAAGTCCAATTATTCAACTTAAAAAACTCAATATTGCAAAGGGCAGTTTCTTCTTACAAATATGTGCTCCAGAATCTCATTCCTACTTATCGCAATCCCTAAAGAGAAAATTGGTATAGATTTTTTATCAGTTATTTATATTAAAAACATTTTTTCTTCTTAATAATTGTTCCAAATCCTCTACAGTTATGAGATCAAACAATAAGTACATTCTAGCAAAACAGAAATAACGTTGTGGGTTTATCTTAGTGATATAAACTGCTCCGGGGGATGGAGGAAACAAATCACAAAATCTATTGCAACATTTTGATACAAATTTTGCTCCTTATGTGTGCATATGAGATATTGAGATATAAATATGATGTATCTTGCATTAAGATTTCACAATATATTTCTTGTTATTTTGGTGCAATCTGGATTTCCCATAAACTGCCCTCATGGTTCATAGGGAAAGCTAGCCAAAAGTTTATTATACCATAGATGCTTACACAAGCATAAAGATCATCCATCCCAGCACTGAAGTGATAAGTTGTAGGTTTGTACAGAACACATTTCTTTAGCCACCAATTATCCCACCTTAGACAAGTGTTCCATGGGACTAGAAAACTGCTACGGAAAGGGAAGAAATCTTCCTCAAATAGCCCAAGTACACCCACAGGCTGGGTAGGCGTATTTTGCAACACATGTTAAAAATTTTAATCTACTAAATATGATGTCAGTGATCTAGGATAAAAGAGTACCTTATCAGGGGTGCCAAATCTATGATACCACAAATTGCTTCAAAATGATATTAAAAACTTTAATTCTTTGAAGCCATCAGGATTACTGCAGACCAGAACTGATAGCCATGCAGGCTGGACCTTGCAACAGCTGGGTTTGATTAGTGCACCCCCTATACTAAAACATGCATGTTCTATCTGATTCTGCATAACCCCTGAGGCACAGTGTTTATTCTATGTATGGAATAAGTGTGTATACTTTCAGTTGACAGTTAAAAGAAAAAAATGAAATTTATATTTCATCTCTATCTATCTCCTCTGATCTAAAACCAAATCTCACCTTCCCCTGGATTCTGCCATACTCCCAAGGGGGAGGGGGGATATGCCTGTGGGGTTATGACTTTCACTTCCTCTATTCCCTACAATGTAATATTTTGTTTATTGCCGCTGGGTCTGCTGGCCATTACAATGTAACAAATTGCCTTCTACACTATGCATCTCTCTGAAGTTTCTTCTCCCTAACCTGGCAGTTAGGAAAAAAGGGGGGAGGGGAGAAATACAAACATCTGGAACCTGGATTATTTCTCCGGTCTCAAAAAGAGGTGTGAAGAACTGTGGAACATCGTACTACAAATGGAGCCAGACCGATGTTATCTTCCCTTTGCCACGATGGACTTAACACCTGGGGATTGGCTGGTCTGAACCGTCCGGATGAACTGTGGGGTGGGGTTTGCTTAGTTGGCCAGGCCTGACTCAAGACCTTAGCACTGACAAATAACACACTACCCAGCTTAAAGACAGTTCTGTCACAGACACCCTGCTTTGTTTCCGCTGCACAGGCAGGATTGCCTGACTAAAAAGTGATGCTGCAGAATAATGGAGCATCATGGAAATTAATACTGATGCTGCAGGATAGGAACAGTGTAAAATATCTGAGTATCCAAGGCATACATATGCAAAGATGAAAAGAGGAAAACTCTGGTCCTAAAGTCCACCTGAGAGGGAGACAGAAAGAGCTCTCTAGGGGTACTTATGGACTGTTCCTCAGAGAAAAGGGCTTAAAGCCATACAGCAGTCACCTTTTTTTAAGATATTGTTAAAAAATCTATTGTAATGCAAAGATATTGCAATACAATTTTTCAATACCATAGGATTTAGGGGAATGTATTACATTTATATTTTATATATGTATTCCTAACATGATTACCCTGTTTCTATATGCACTAAAGGAAGAAAAGCAAATTCAGAATTAAGTAGTATGATTTCCCCTTTTTTCAGTTGTATCTGTATGCAATGAAGTCCGCTAACCTTTGGACAATGAGGAATACAAAGTATTGTCACTGTGTACGAAATTTTATGAACTGGAATAGCCATGGCAACAAACCAGCCAATGAGAACTGTTTTTGATTAAGACACAGTATTGGCAAAATGTGATCCACTGGAGAAGGAAATGGCAACCAACTCCAGTATCTTTGCCATGAAAACCCCATGGACAGTACCAAAAGGCAAAAAGATATGACACTGGAAGATGAGCCCCTCAGGTCGGAAGGTGTTCAATATAATAATAATAATAATAATAATAATAATAATAATAATAATAATAATAATAATAATAATAATAATAATAATAATAATAATAATAATAATAATAATAATAATAATAATAATAATAATTAATAATAATAATAACAACAACAACAACAACAACAATAATAATCGTTATTGATTAGCCCTTGGGCCATATCAAAGTGCAAAGTTCCAGCAACATATTATTACTAAAGTTTGATAAAAGCAATTTAAAATAAAATTTGATAAAATACAGTTTAAAATGGAACTAGAGTAAAATATGACTTAAGATGAAATTGGAGTAAAATACAGTCTAAAATGAAATTAAAATAGAGTACAGTAATTTAAAATATAGATAAAATATGATAAAATTATATCTTGGAGTCACCCTTGCAATCTACCCCAATCAGTCCCACATACGCAGATCTCAACCGAACCATTTTGTTTAAATACTGTGTTGCGTTAAATGTTATTTTCAAGTTCTGGCCGCACATAAGGTAAGTTGTTTTGATATGGGGATCCCAATGAGTCATTTGTTTGGTATATAGACCAAGGTACCTGTCTCTCACCCTCTTGTACAGGCAACAATCAAATAGTATATGAGCCAGGTCTTCTACCTCTTGCCGTTTCGCAAATGCAGAGACGCTCATTGTAAGGTATAGAATGGAATCTCCCATATCTGACCATTGTGTCAAGCTGTTCGAATCTTGCTTGTGTAAATATCTCCCTAAGGTGTTTTGGTAGTTGTAACTTCAAATAGCTGTCTACTTGAAAAGTACGTTTATATTTACTCAGCCATTTCAAGTTACCCACCTTACTAAGGATCGCTATATCATTTTGTGCTTCTATATCCTTAATTCTTTGGGCAGCTCTTTTTTTTAATTGTTCTCCTGTTACACAAGAGACAGGAAGACCACAGCTTCTTACAAAATTTGTTAGTTTGGTGATCCAGGAGATTTGTGATTGTAATTTTATTTGCTCTAGTAGACATAATTTGGGGAGTCTATCAGTCTCCATTTCATTGACTTTGCACCAGCAGTTATAAGCTCTAATTTTGGATAGAGCATGAATTGTATGAATTCCCAATTCAACTCTAACTGCTGCAGCAGATGTTCTTGGATCTACACCCAGAATACATCTCAAATGCTGGGACTGTGTTTGTTCTAAGACTGTTGTTAGTTGCTTTATATACCTTAATTAATGGGGCTAAGGACCCTGGATAACTATGGTTCTTTAGTTTAAGCAGTAGATTCAGGTGGGCTTTTGCTCTAAATGTACTTCGTTGATGATGGCAAACCCAAGATCCAGTCTTGGAAAAAGTTACGCCCAGATTTACAAAGGTGTTAACCTGTTCAATTCGTTCACCATCTAATTGCCACTTATGTCTCTGATGGTGTCTTCCAAACACCATTATTTTTTATTTAGTTTTACTAATGATTAGGGAGTTATCCTGACAGTAAGAGCTGAATCTTCTTAATAGCCTACATAATCCTACTTGTGAATATGATAATAATATCATATCATCGGCATAAAGCAAGCTGTTACAGTAAGTATTTAGGATCATCGGCATATGTACCATGGGATCCTTCATTAACCCTGGCAAGTCATTGATATATAAACTAAATAATAATGGGGCCAGGATACACCCTTGCCTTATCCCTTTATTTGTGTGAATCCTGTTAGTCAGAGCCCCATTACCCCATATTGCACCCTCAAACAGGTACTTGTGTAAAGGGCTTTAATCAAAGCCAGGAGTCTAGGTTCTATTTTAAGAGATGTCAATTTACTCCATAGTACTTCTCTGTTTACCATATCAAATGCTGCTGTAAGGTCTATGAAAGCAGCAAACAGGGATCTCCTCTTATAGGCATATTTGGCAATTAGATGGTTCAAGACAAAGCAGTTATCAATAGTAGATCGGCTTTGTCTAAAACCTGCTTGTTCTTCTGTGAGGATATTGTTTTCCTCTAACCAGATTTCAATGCTGTTCAAAAGGTACCTAGCATATATTTTTGCTGCAATATCAATCAGGCTGATGGGCCTATAATTACTAGGGTCCTTATTATTCCCTTTTTTATATATGGGGACAACTATTGCCATCTTCCACCCATCTGGTATATGGCAGGTGTTATTTATGTGTGTAAAAAGACCTGCCAAATACAGGACCCCACCAATTGGGAAAGTTCTTGAATAATTCTGCTGGTAAAAAAATCCTCATCTGGGGCTTTATTGCTCTTTAAACTTTTGATGATGGATTGTATCTCCATTTCTGAGACTGGTGGCCAAGAGGGGGAAGTTCTAGAGTTTACTAAATCACTGCTTAAAGACAATTTCTCTACCAGTTCCGTGGAAGCAAAAAACACTGATAATAATTCTCCCAATCCTCAGCAGAGATTGGTATGTCAGACACAAATCTCCGCTCCTTCAGGACACCTGCTACAGAATGCCAAAATATTACTGAGTTATGGCTTCTGGCAGCCAACTCGAGTTCTGATCAGATTGAAATGGCAAAGCTTTTTTTTCTTTAATGTTATAGTTTTTTTATATTCCCTTCTTGTGTGCAACATCTTAGCTTGTATATGGGCAGTAAGATTCCTCTGGGCAAGCCTCATGGCTGCCTTCAATTTCTTTTTCAGTCGCTGGCATTCAGGATCAAACCAGCGGGGTCTACCCATTCGGGCTTTTTTTGTAGCAGGTTTAGCTGTTAGATGTTTCTTCAGAATGTTACAGAGATTGGAGAATGCATTGAAGGCTGACATCCAGTCAGTAGTAGATGACTGGATTGTTCTAGCCCACTTAATAGCATTCTCTCTTTTAAGGCATTCTAATATTGCCTTAGTATCAACTTTGGCCCAAATTAACCTTTTATTTTGGGTCACTCTACCTTTTTGGTGAGCCATCTATCAGCCATATTATATGGTCTTAAATCTGAGCATCCTTGCAGTGTCACGCTTACAGGCTGGTGGTCGCTATTGTCGCTAAGGTGTACTGTGACCTCCGAAAAGAGGTCAACTTTATCTCTAGACACACAAAAGAGATCCAGTACACTGCTTGAATTGGCAGAGTGGTACGTGTAGGGATATGTGTAATTCTTATCCTTACCTCCCAGAATTTGGAGATTACCCTTAAAAATTAAGGAGATTAGGAGCAGGCCAGCAGCATTACTTTGCAGTCTCTCGAGAGCCACTGAGGATGGTTATCAAAAATTTCCCCTGGGACTCCCTTCTTCTGGGCGAGCTCATACAAAGAGGGACCCAGCAGAGCATTCAAATCTCCTAGTAATACCACTATGGACTGAGGGTACAATACAGATATATCTTCTAGAATAACTTCCAAACCCATCCAACATTCAGAGTTATAATACCGGGATGTGATTGGTGGGATATACACATTTACCAGTATTAACTCAAACTTTTTATATTCAAATTTAACAGCTAGAAAGTATGAATACTTATCTTCATTATATAGTTTCTCCCCCTGCCACTGGAACTCTTGCTTTATAAGAATGCATAGCCCACCAGAGGGAGGTGTCCAATATGCTACTGGGGAAGAGCAGAGGGCTAGTACTAGTAGCGCCAGAAAGAGCCAAGCGACTGGGCCAAAGTCGAAAGGACGCTCAGCTGTGGATGCATCTGGTAGTGAAAGGAAAGTCCGATCTTTTCTCCATAGGAACCTGGAATGTAAGATCCATGAATCAAGGCAAACTGGACGTGGTCAAACAAGAGATGACAAGACTGAACATCGACATCTTAGGAATCAGTGAACTAAAATGGACAGGAATGGGTGAATTTAATTCAGAGGACCATCAGATATACTACTGCGGGCAAGAATCCCTCAGAAGAAATGGAGTAGCCTTCATAGTCAATAAAAGACTAGGAAAAGCAATACTGGGATACAATCCCCAAAATGACAGAATGATCTCAGTGCGAATCCAAGGCAAACCATTCAATATCACAGTAGTCCATGTCTATGCCCCAACCACTGATATTGAAGAGGATGAAATTGACTGGTTCTATGAAGCTCTACAGTACGTTATAGAATCAACACCAAAAAATGATGTCCTTATCATGGGGGATTGGAATGCTAAAGTAGGAAGCCAAAAGATAATGGAATAACAGGCAAGTTTGGCCTTGGAGTACAAAATGAAGCAGGGCACAGACTGATAGAATTTTGTCAAGAAAATAGCAAATACTCTTTTCCAACAACCCAAGAGACGGCTCTACACATGGACATCACCAGACGGTCAACACAGAAATCAGATTGACCATGTGCTCTGCAGTCAAAGATGGAAAAGCTCTATACAGTCAGTAAAAATAAAACCAGGAGCTGACTGTGGCTCAGATCATGAGCTTCTTGTTGCAAAATTGAGGCTTAAATTCAAGAAAGTAGGGAAAAACACTAGGCCATTCAGGTATGAACTAAATCATATTCCTGATGAATATACAGTAGAGGTGACAAATAGATTTAAGGAATTAGATCTGATAGACAGAATGCCTGAAGAACTATGGACAGAGGTTCGCAACATTGTACAAGAGGTAGCAACTAAAACCATCCCAAAGAAAAAGAAATGCAAGAAAGCAAAATGGCTGTCTGAGGAAGCTTTGCAAATAGCTGAGGAAAGGCAAGGGAGAAAGAGAAAAATACACCCACTTGAATGCAGAATTCCAGAGAATAGCTAGAAGAGATAAGAATGCCCTCTTAAATGAACAGTGCAAATAAATAGAAGAAAGCAATAGAATAGGGAGAACCAGAGATCTCTTCAAGAAAATTGGAGATATGAAGGGAATGTTTCATGCAAAGATGGGCATGATAAAGGACCAAAATGGCAGGGACCTAACAGAGGCAGAAGAGATTAAGAAGAGGTAGCAAAATTACACAGAAGAACTATACAAGAACGAGCTTAGTGTCCCTGATAACCACGATAGGGTGGTCACTGACCTCGAGCCAGACATCCTAGAATGTAAAGTGAAATGGGTCTTAGGAAAGCTGAGCAACAACAAAGCTAGTGGAGGTGACAGTATTCCAGCTGAGCTATTCAAAATCTTAAAACACGATGCAGTAAAAGTGCTACACTCAATTTGTAAGCAAATTTGGAAATCTCAACAGTGGCCACAGGATTGGAAAAGGTCAGTTTACATTCCAATTCCAAAGAAAGGCAATGCCAAAAAATGTTCAGACTATCGCACCATTGCACTAATTTCACATGCAAGTAAACTTATGCTTAAAATCGTACAATCCAGCAGTATGTGGATCGAGAACTTCCAGAAGTATAGGCAGGATTTTGAAGAGGCAGAGGAACTAGAGATCAAATTGCCAACATACGCTGGATCATGGAGAAAGCTAGGGAATTCCAGAAAAACATCTACTTCTGCTTCATTGACTATGCTAAAGCCTTTGATTGTGTGTATCACAACAAATTGTGGCAAGTTCTTAAAGAGATGGGAGTACCAGACCATCTTATTTGTCTCTTGAGAAACCTATATGCGGATCAAGAAGCAACAGTGAGAACTGGACATGGAACCACTGATTAGTTCAAAATTGGGAAAGGAGTCCGCAAGGCTGTATT
>NW_015386785.1:21226-41784 GCF_001527695.2 Protobothrops mucrosquamatus
CAGAGCACATCATGAGAAAGGCAGGGCTAGATGAATCAAAAGTTGGAATTAAGATTGCCGGGAGAAATATCAACAACCTAAGATATGCAGATGATACCACTCTAATGGCAGAAAGTGAAGAGGAACTAAAGAGCCTCTTGATGTGGGTGAAGAAGGAGAGTGCAAAAGTTGGCTTGAAACTCAACATTAAGAAAACCAAGATCATGGCATCCAGCCCTCTCAATTCCTGGCAAAGAGATGGGGAAGAAATGGAAGTAGTGACAGATTTTATCTTCCTGGGCTCCAAGATCACTGCAGATGGGGACTGCAACCAAGAAATTAAAAGATGCTTGCTCCTTGGGAGGAAAGCTATGGCAAATCTAGAAGCATACAAAAAAACAGAGACATCATCCTGCCAACAAAAGCCATGGTTTCTCCAGTTGCAATGTATGGCTGTGAAAGTTGGATCATAAGAAAGGGTGAGTGCAAAAGAAATGAGGCCTTTGAACTATGGTGCTGGAGAAGACTCCTGCGAGTCCCCTGGACTGCAAGGCGATCAGTCCTAGAGGAGATCAACCCTGACTGCTCTTTAGAAGGCCAGATCCTGAAGCTGAAATTCAAATACTTTGGCCACCTAATGAGAAGGAAGGACTCACTGGAGAAGAGCATAATGCTGGGAAAGATTGAGGACAATAGAAGAAGGGGACGACAGAGAATGAGGTGGCTGGATGGTGTCACTGAAGCAGTAGGCATGAGCTTAAATGGACTCCAGAAGATGGTCGAGGACAGGAGGGCCTGGAGGAACATTGTCCATGGTGTCGCAATGGGTCGGACACATCTTCGCAACTAACAATAACATTGGCTGTGTGAGGCATGTGATCCAGCCTAGGTCTGGGCGTGTCTTAGTCTTCTCTTTGTTTTTTCTGATCTCCAAGTAAAAAGTTGTTGATGTTCCCCAGAGCTGAATGAAACTGTATGTATCATGTTTATATATATATTATAGATAAAGTTTTTCTAAACTATGCCTCCTGCTCATTTTGAATGTGTGCTTATTGTTGGCCTTATTTTTGCACTGGAAAGCTGTAAAACTCTAACAGGTTATGGGCGCAGATCCCAGCCAGCCCTTGCACACAGTTCAGACTGAAGAAAAAGATTGACGCTCAACATAGAGCTGTAATTAAGCTAAAGGACTGCTTGAGTTAAATTAAGAAAGAAAAAGGCTGCTCAGCTGAAGGCTTGCAGGATGGCTGATTTAAAGGAGAGCTCTCTGCCTCGATTGGGACAAAAGAAGTATCTTATTTGGGCTGCAAAAATGGAATGTTTCCTGAAGGTTAAGGAGCTCTGGACTATTGTGATTAATCCACCCCAGGGCAATTAGCAGCTGCAGATCAACGGAGGCACGATAAGGCACTGGCTTACATCATGTATAGAAGATGAACAATTCTTAAATGTAGCTGACTTCAAAACTGCAAAAGAAGTTTGGTTGAAGTTGAAAAGCGTGCATGTGAGTGAGTCAGCATGCAATATAGTGCAATTATCGAGGCAATTGTACAGAGCCCGGCTGCTGCCACATGAGAGCATAGAAGAACATTTGTTCCACATGCAGAAACTGTTTGTTGAATTAGAACAGCGAGGAATGCAGATTCCTGAATCTCAGAAGGTGCTTGATGAATAGTGTTAAATAGTGATTTCTTGAAGGCATGGACCAGACTAATCTAATGCAACATGCTTTATTGTAAGAATAACAGAACTGAACTCAACCGACAGACTGACAGATATTTATACATGCTGCCACTAGGCGGCGACCAATCAGATTTAAAACTGTTTACCCGCTCAAATATGAACTTCAGTTTCCCTCCAAAACAGCTGGAGCCACATTTAAACCTAAACACATTAACGGTCAATAACAAAGAAAACACCCTTTCCCCCTGAATAAGTCAATCCCCAGTACATTTTGTGTACATAATCATTTAAGTATGCTGGTGGATTACGGGTTCTTTTGGAGCGCTGCAAAACTGTTTGGGGCTCCCGATCAACTTGCCGTTCGGCCATGCCTGGTAGACCCATGCCGCTAAGTCTGTCTGCACCGGGTAGACCCATGCCGCTAAGTCAGTGATGGCGAACCTTTTAGAGACCGAGTGCCCAAACTGCAACCCAAAACCCACTTATGCATCATTGAGTGCTGGGTGGGTGTGGCCCATTGGCTGGGTGTGGCCCATTGGCTGGGCGTGGCTGCGGTGGTAACAGCAGACTGGGTGGGACTAAAAAGTTCAATCAATCAATTCCAACTTTGCAAGATCTTTTTTTTCCCGTGAGAAGTTGAAATTGACTGATTGATTGAACCTTTTTTTTTTTAACACGGCAACGGATGCCTAAAGCGAAAAGGTTTTATAAAACACAGCTGAAGGCCTAGGACTGGGGTGACAGCGCGCGTGCCCACAGAGAGGGCTCTGAGTGCCGCCTTTGGCACCCGTGCCATAGGTTCGCCACCACTGCGCTAAGTCTATCCACACCAGGTAGACCGGTGCCACTGCGTTCGGCCAAACCGGGTAAACTTGTACTGCTGTTTTTGCTCACGTCACTTGCTGGAAAACACGGTTCACTGTTCTGTGTTGATTCTGCATCTACTCGTAGTCTCTGTGAGTCTGACCAATTCGGGAATGTCCACTTCCCTATGTAAGTCTATAGTTCTCTCATCCTCTGCACCAGGACCCTGACTTGCCAGCCACTGCCGCAATTGTGGCATCGGACCACACAACCGTCGTCCAGGGCCACCTCATAGGATAGTGGCCCTGACACCTTTGTCACAATAGCCACCACCCAAGGTGCCCCCTGTCCATAGTTTCTTGCCCAAACAGGCTCACCCAAATGTAAATTCCTCAGGGGCTTGGGTTGTGACGTTTCTGCGGCTGCTCTGTCCGGATGGAGACGGTCCAACTTTTTCGTTAGTCAATGACCCATCTCAGCTCAGCTGGGCTGTGACCTGTAGTGGTACTTGGCATTGTGTGCTGGCATAAAAGGAAATCTGCCAGGCGATGATTCAAGTCTCCAGTCATTAGTCTTTTAAGAGACTCTTTAGTGGATCTCACCATCCGTTCAGCCTGGCCATTGGAAGCTGGATGGAATGGGACTGAAGTGGTGTGCCTAATCATGTTGGCTTTAAGGAAGGACTGGAACTCTGCTACCATGAATTGTGCCCCATTGTCTGACACAATGACGTCCGGCAGGCCATGTGTAGCAAAAAGTCTGCGTAGTTCCTGGATGGTCCTGGCAGTAGTCATAGATTGGACAGGTACTACCTCTAGCCATTTTGAATAGCTGTCCATGACAATGAGGAATACCTGTCCCTGAAATGGACCTGCAAAATCAATATGCACGCGAGACCATGCAGTTTGCGTGGTCTCCCAGCGGTGCACTGGTGCTTGAGGCATTTCTGGCTGGGTTTCTTGGCAAACCTTGCAGCTCCTGACTTGAGCCTCAATGTCTTTATCCAAACCTGGCCACCACAAGTAGCTTTGTGCAAGTGCCTTCATTCTCACGATGCCAGGATGCCCCTCATGCAGAGATTCTAATACTCTGGCTTGCATTGTGGGCAGAACAATCACCCTGCTTCCCCACAATATGGGCTGACAGCTCATCCTTTTTACTGGCATAACTCTGGAACTCGGGACTTGGCCTGTTTTCTGGCCACCCCCTCAACACCCAGTTCAAAACGTGACTGAGTGTTTTGTCAGTGGCAGTTTTGGCGGCTATGTCTCCCGCGTGTAGGGGCATTTCAGGAAGATCCTGGATTGCCAGGATGCGAGCTGCTGGGTCTGGGTCTGGATCTGTTTGCAGCAGAGGCAGTTGGCTGAGTGCATCAGCATGGCCCATTTCTTTGCCAGGTTTGTGGACTAGCCTGTATGAATAGGCAGCCATAAAAATTGGCCATCGCAGCATCCTATCTGGTGATAGAATCTGCGCAGTCTGCTTGTCTGCTGTAAAGAGGCCGAGCAATGGCTTGTGATCGGTGAAAATGGTGAATGGTCAACCATATGGGAAATCATGGAATTTCTTAATTCCTGCTACAATAGCGAGGGCTTCCTTGTCTATCTGCGCATAATTTCTCTCTGCTGCAGATAATGTTCTAGAGTAATAAGCTATAGGAGCTTCATGGTCATCTGCCATTTTATGGCTTAGAACTGCTCCGATGCCATACAGTGGTGCATCACATGCTAAAATCATGGGCAGTTTCTCATTAAAATGTGCTAACATGGAGTTAGACGATAGCAGTGATTTGACTGCTCTGAATGCTTTGTTGTGGGTTCTTGCCCAAACCCAGGGTGCTTTTTTATCTAAAAGACAATGGAGTGGCTCAGCCAATGCCACTTTGTGTGGCAGAAATGAGTGATAAAAATTTAAAAGTCCCAGGAATGCCTGTAATTCCCCTTTGGACTTAGGTCTTGGGGCTTGTTGGACAGCTTTTAGCTTAGCTTCTGATGGGTGGATTCTGGTGGAATCTATTCGAAATCCCAAGAACTCAGTAGAGTCCTCTACAATCTGACACTTTTCTTTCTTTAACTTCAACCCCGCTTTGTGAAATCATTGAAGTACTGTTCTGAGACGATCTGCTAGTACTGCTGCAAATTCACCTGCAATCAGGACGTCATCAAAGTAGGGGCAGAGGCCTGGTATATTTTTAAGTGTCCATTCCATCATGCTTTGGAATAATCCCGGGGCAACACTTACCCCAAACTGCAGGCAACGAACTCTGAATGCCCCTCTGTGAGTAATGATTGTCTGTGCCTCAGCTGTGGCATCATCAACTGGCAGCTGTTGGTAGGCTTGTGCGAGGTCGAGTTTGGCGAACAAGTGACCTCCTTGAAGTGATGCGAGGATGTAACTAACCACTGGCGCTGGGTAAGTGTGTTGCTGTAGAGCTTTGTTGATTGCGCACTTGTAGTCTGAACAAATATGGACATCCCCATTTGACTTCACTGGGGTCACTATGGGATCTCCCACAGGCTACTGTCCACTGGTTGGAGCACTCCTTGTTGCACTAATTTGTCCAATTCTGCATCAATTTTTGGTTTAAGCGCAAACGGTACTCTGTGCAGTTTAATCCTGATTGGCGGGACAGCCAGATCAAGATGAAGGGATATGGGTGCCCCTTTATATTGTCCTAAGTTAGGACTGAACACATTGGTGTACTCTTGGCATACTGCTGCCAGGTCAGCCGTCTGAGTGCAATTTATGCCAGTTACTCAGATGCCCAGGGCCTCAAACCAGTCTAATCCTATTAGACTTGTACATTGTCCTTCAACGACCACAACGTTGAGGGGAGCCTCAATCTCTTTGAACCTGACTCTCACAGTGGCTTCGTCTTTAACCGCAACGTGGCAATTTTGAAAATCTGTCAGAACAAGACTTGACGGTTTAAGTTGGACTCGCTTCTTGCTCTGTCTGCAGATATAACTGAAAGTCTTGTACGAAATAATAGAGCTGACCCTGTGTCAAGCTCCATGGAGCAAGGAACCCCTTGTATTTTGACTTGAAGTCTCAGCTTCTCTTTAAGAGGGCGTTGGGCTTCCATTCGCAGGATGCTTCTCCTCCCAGAACAGTATCCGACCCTATTCTGCCCCAGGGCCCATTTACCTTTCTGCTGGGCATCTGCAGTCTGAGCATCTCTCTGGCAACCTCTACAAACTCTGGTGATGTGGCCATGCTTCCCATAGGCACAGCACACTGCTGTGTGAAACCTGCACTCAGTCCTTTTGTGTTGGCCCCCGCAGCTTGCGCAACTACGAGAACTAGTAACTTGTGCTGTAGGATGATGTCATCTAACAGTTTCCCTCTGTAACCGGTCGATCTCATCATCCTCTACCATGTCTTCCAGCTCAACGAACTCTTGGTGCACAGTCACCTGGCTGGGGGGTGTCTTTTGAGTCTGTAGAGCCTTCATTGATCCACCGGCGGCCTCATCTGCCATGATCTTCTTCAAGGTATCTTGGAAGGATAGCTTTTCCATTGCAAATAGGCACTGTTGCAACTCTCTATTCATCAGCCAGCATACGAGCCTGTCCCTGAGGTGATCTTTCAGGTCAGGAAAATGACAATGGTGTGACACTTGCCGGAGTGCAGCTGTGAATTCACAGCTCCCCACAATCCCCACAGCTCCCCTGCCTTTTGCTCTTTCTGTTCGAAGGCATGACACCAAGCAATTACGGAAAGCTTGGATTCAAAATGTTCTTTCAATTTTTTTTTAAATCAGCATACGTTACTGATTTGATGCTGGCTGGTGCCACCAAATTTTCTGCGATGTTGTATGTGGCCTGTCCACACACGCAGAGCAGGGTCGCTGCTTTTAACCCGTCCTCTTCAACCTGGTTGGCCTGCAACTAGGTATCCACCCTGGAGATGTAGAAGCTCCACTGTTCTGGGTGGGAGACGTCAAACTCATTGAGTCTGCCCACCTTTGCCATGGTGGATTAGTGGTGAGGTCTTGGACCTGCCTTCCTTGCAATGAAGGAATGAACTGCCTAAATCCTGGGGACAGATCCCTCAGGACAATGTGCCTTCAGTTCAGCTTGCTGGCAGGCAGGGTTGGGATGTGATCCCGCCAGGGCTCTGATGCCTGGTTTAAAACCCTGTGACTTCAAATCTAAAGGGCATCACGCCTTCGGCAAGATCCCACTTTCGTTGCCACTGTTAAATAGTGAGTTCTTGAAAGGCATGGACCAGACTGATCTAATGCAACATGCTTTATTGTAAGAATAACAGAACTGAACTCAACTGACAGACTGACAGATATTTATACATGCCGCCACTAGGTGGCGACCAATCAGATTTAAAACTGGTTTACCCGCTCAAATATGAACTTCAGTTTCCCTTCAAAACAGTTGGAGCCACATTTAAACGTAAACACATTAACGGTCAATAACAATACATAACAAATAGTCTTGATGAAATGTGGGCCATCGTTTCAGCTGTTTTTGAATGTAGACCAGAACAGGAATTAAGTATGGAAGGACTTAAAGCCTGTTTGATTTCTGAAGAACAGAAGCGCCATTTTAGAAGAAGCAACAAGGAGAAATTCCTGAGGTGGGGGTCCAAGGAGCAAAGAGAGCAAAGCAGCAGACTGACTGTCTACAGAGATTGGATTACATCTCAGCAGAAAATTACCAAGAAGAAAGAACAGGAGAAAAAGAAATGTTTTTATGTGTGGGGCTGAAACTCATTTAAAGAAAAACTGTTTATAAGGAAGAAAAACAGCAAATGAAGCTGCTGTTGCAAAAGTTAGCTATTGTAATAGCAGAGACAAATGGTTAATAGACAGTGGGGCTAGTCAAACAATTGTTAATAATTCTAAGTTGTTTTCCAGATTGGATTCAACTGGAGGAGATGCAGTGGCCTTAGCAAATGGCCAGAAGGCAAAAGTCATGGAGAAAGGCAGCGTGCTGATTCCATGTCTGGAGGAAAGGTTTAATAATGTATTATGTGTGCCTAAAATGGAGCATAATTTACTGAGTGTCTCCAGTCTTGACAAACAAGGGTTTGAGACCACATTTGTAAATGGGAAATGTCTCATAAAAAGAAATGGGAATGTATGTGCACAAGGCATAAAACAAGATATTTTTTATGTGTTGCAGGCACAAAAGATTCAATGTGCCCAAACATTTGGTAATGTGGTACAACATGATTTATGCATTCATCTCTTGCATAGAAAGCTTAGCTATGCCTGGTTCAGAGTGTTGCAAAGGATGCCAGAGTTTGCAGAAGGATTAACCTTAAAAGGGTGTAAGACATACTTAGACTGTGCAGTATGTAAATCATCAAAATCCAAGGTGTTCCCAGTAAGCAAGAAGAGCACAAGGCAGACAATAAAGGTTCTAGAGCTGGTACATGCAGATTTAGTAGGACCAATGCAAGGCAGCTTGGGAGGAGCCAGGTATGTGCTGGTCATTGTAGATGACCATAGCAGATTTGGGTTCTGTTATTTGCTGAAAAGCAAAACAGAGATGCTGCAGAAGTTCAAGCAATGGGTGAGCTTTGCAGGAAGAAGATATAGGCAACAGGTATGCCAGCTGCAAACTGATAGAGGTTCAGAATTCATATTAGCAAGTTTTTAACAGTGGTTTGGGCAGCTAGGAATAAGACATAGACGTACAAATCAGCAGCTGAGAATAGCGTGGCTGAAAGACGGAATGGAGTCTTGCAGACCATGAAAGACTCACTGCTGGAGGATTCTGGTCAGAGCAGGTTGTATTGGGGCGAAGCCATGTCGACTGCTAATTATTTGGTCAATAGGCTGTGGAGTTCCTCTATAAATGATACTCCATATGCTGTGCTTTATGGGAGAAAGCCATCTCTAGCACATTTAAGGGTGTTTGGAAGCAATGCATGGGTGCATATTCCAAAGGCAATCAGGAGAAAAGGGCAACAAAAGGCTAGAAAGCTCAGATTCTTGGGCTATGAGCCTGGCTCAAAGAGCTACCGCTTTAGTGATGGGAGCAGAAGTATAGTAATTTCCAGATCTGCTAGCTTTGCAGAGCAAAATTGGGGCAGAATTGATGCCAATTGTGGAAATGATCCACTTAGTGATGGTGACTCAGTGATGGTGACTCACTTAGTGATGGTGTCAGCATTTAGGGAAGAGAAGCTGAAAAAGGACAAGAAAAGGAGTCAGAAGAAGATGGTGACTGATGTGAAGCAGGAAAGTGTTGAGCAGTTAGTGCCACACAGGTCAGAGTGATGGAACAAGGGGATTCCACCTGACAGTTATTCTGCTGGGAAAGTAAAGGTGTGTAATGTGTGGTATGAGCCAAGAAACTATCAGGACGTATTGGCACTACCCAAAGTGGAGCAAGAAAAATGGAAAGAGGTCATGGACAAAGAAATGAAATCCATGAACATAAAGTGTTCACCTCTATGACTTTGCCACAAGGCTACAAAGCTGTAGGATGTAAATGAGTATAGAAAAAGAAAGTGTTACCCAACAATGAAGTCCAAAATAAGGCAATATTCGTGGCACAGGGGTGCCTCCTACTCATTTTGAATGTGTGCTTCTTTTGGGGGCTTCTTTTTGCGCTGGAAAGCTGTAAAACTCTAACAAGTATATATTAATACTAACTGATGGTGGCCTCCAGATTTTTAGATGGAATTATTCCCTGGCTCTTTCATAACCTGAGTAATCAACAAATATTAAATATGACAATTACAATCCTAAACCATATAATTCATGGGAGAATATTATGTGTATAGATCAGAACTTTTGGTTTTAAAAATCTTCTCTGAATCCTGCCACATCTTCAGCTTATGGAGTAATTTAGAACAGACATGTGTCTTAGCAATCATGTTGCACTCAATAAGCAGATTCTATGACAAGATCCATGAGCAAAACACCAATTATATCTAAACCAAGATTAGCATACTTAAGTTTTTCTGTTTTATGGGTAATCAGACACTAAGTTGTTTTTCCGGATAAAGGGAATTTGATTCCTATTGCTGTTTAATTTTCATGTTGACCATCAAACCCATTATTTCAGCTTCATTCAAATTGGTGACCCCAGATGTGTCAGGATTGCAGTTTCCAGAACTGATAGCCAATAGAGTTCCAACACACGTTAAGAATGTAGGAAAGACTAAAACATGATTTTTAAACAGACTGTCAGAAATGTTATAATATTATTTTCATTCTTATTACATAATATATGTACTACTTAAACACACATGCTCTTACACACACCGCACAAAAACACATTTCATCTTCTAAATGTTGGAAAAAGGAAATGAAAAGAATTTTCAACATTGACATTAGCTAACCAATGAAATGTTTTTTAAAATAATTCCATCAGAACATGTTTAATTATGTTACTATCAAGGTTCCAACTAATGAAACCAAACAAATCAGAACTCCAAGGCTTGAAGCTTCCTCAAAGAACATGTAATTGGATACATAATATCAGCATGATCAAAAGTGAAACCAACTCTAAAATTCCCACACAGATTCAATGTAACTAAATGTAACACTTCCCTCCCCCCTACTATGCCAATGAGGGCAATTGGTGAGCTCCATGACACTTTTTATCTCCAACTTTCAGCATCTGTGGGAATGACCTCAGTTCCCACAGGACCACTCCGTATTTAGTCTGGCAATATTTTTGCTTTCCTTCCTCCTCTCCTCCCAATGTGTGTGGAATTGAGAATACAAAAATGTCTTCAGCCAGGTTCATTTCAGAAGTTGACAGTCGGACTCCCCTAGAAAGAAAGAAGTTCCTGGAAAATAATAAACATAGATACACATTAGTGTTTTGCCAATTTTCTACTCTATCACCCAGAGGCTCTCTAGGCTTTTGGGAATGTTTATTATGAAACTTCTGTACTAATCTATCTGCATTTACATCTGTGCCCTTTACCCAAATAGCTTCTGATAAAGGATAACCTTTCCACTGAACTAGGTACTGTAATTTCCCTTTATACAGTCTAGAATAAAAAAACAATTTTATTTCATAATGGATGTCACCCTCCACTATAATTGGATCTGGGGCTACTCGAGGTACTGGTCTCAATGTTGATTCTATAACTGGTTTTAACAAATTGCAATGAAAAATGATGTATTTTCCCCAAGAGCTGCGGGAGTTTTAGATTCACAGTAATGGGGTTTATGGCTTTTACTATAGGGAAAGGACCAATAAATTTAGGTCCTAGCTTTTTACATGGTAGTTTTAATCTTAGGTATTTGGTTGAGATATAGACTTTCTCTCCTACATGAAATGATTTCTGGGGGGACCGCCTTTTATCTGCCTGATCCTTTTGAATCTTTATGGCTTTGGCTAAGGCACATTTTATATTTGCCCAAGTACTTTGCAGTGAGCTTACCCACATGGTCAGTGTTAGTGAGGAGGGGGGTTCTTGGAGATATTCAGGCATGGGAACGAATTCCCTGCCAGTAGCTACTTTAAAAGAGTAAATCCAGTACTGCTATGCACAATATTGTTGTATGCCACTTCATCAAAAGGCAGAAGATCTGCATAGTTAATTTGCTGATAGTTAACATAGCATCTTAGGTATTGTTCTATCATTGCGTTCACTCGTTTAGCAGCTCCATTCGTACTCAGATCAAAAGTCAAGCTGAGCCCTTGGGTGGATCTGATCAGTTTCATGAACTCCCTCCAGAATTTTGCTGTGAATCCGATATGATCCTTCTTGGTGCTCCGTGGATTTGGTAGATATGTTATAAAAACTAGTTTTGCTAGTTTCTGGGCAGAAGGAAGACCAGGACAGACTATGAAGTGAGCCTGCTTTGAGAAAAAGTCTATAAGTCCAAATTACATTATTTCTGCTATCTTCAGGTAGCTCTATGATGAAGTCCATTGCGATTTCCTCCCAGGACTAGGATGGTTCCACTACCTGTTGCAACAGCCCAGGGGGGGTTCATGGTCTTTTTTTCATGGCTGCACATATTCTACAGCTCTCAACGTAGCTTTCAATGTCTTTTTTCATTCCTGGCCACCACAACTGCTGTCTTACTAGGTGTAATATCTTTAGAAACCTAAAGTGACTGACTTGCTTCGCATCATGGCTACGTTGCAGGGCTTGGATCCTGAGGGTGCTAGGGGGGCTACAATTTGGAACCTTTCCATGTTAATTCATCTCTATATGTCAACAAGTATCTGCTGTCTCTGAACTAGGGGTCAGAATTCAGTTCGGTTCTAAGTTTCTGGGTCAAGCTGCTGGCAAGACTGGTGGATTGCTTCCAAGCTTGATGCCTAGTGATCACTTGGGAGGCTTTTTGCCGTGAGGGGATGATAGCATTGACTACTTCCTCATGATTACTCTTGTACTGTGACATTCTGGATAAGGCGTCAGCTAAGAGGTTCTTCCCTCCAGGAATGTACTTTAGCAAAAAGTTAAAGTGATTGAAATATTGTGCCCATTGAACCTGCTTCAGGGATAATTTCCAAGGGGTTCTAAGTGCCTCAAGATTCTTATGGTCAGTCCACACTTCAAATGATATTTTACTCCCCTCTAAGAAATGGCGCCAAGTCAGCAATCGAATGGCAAATGCCTCCTCCCTCATAGCTCATCACTGCTCTGTGTCAGTGAATTTTCTAGAGGTGTATGTGTATAGTTGCAGGTCTCCCTTGCTGGTTTTTTGAAGAACTGCCCCCACCGCAACATTGCTAGCATCTGCTTGGATGATAAACTGCTCTTCAGGATTAGAATGTTTAAGAACTGCCTCTCCTGCAAACCTTTGAGATGTTCAAACGCTGCTTGGTATTCCATAGTCCATTTTAAAGGCTGACTGGGACATGGTTTTGCCCCCCCTTACCCATTTTAAAAGTTCAGTAATGAGTAGGACTATTTTTGCAAAGGAGGGGGATAAGCTGCCAGTAAAAGTTAGCAATCCCCAAAAAGTTCTGCAGTTGCTTGTGAGTCCAAGAAGGTTGCCATTCCAGAATGGCTTTGACTTTCTCTGGGTCCATTTCCACCCCTTTGTTTGAGATTCAATACCCAAGGTAGTCAAGGTAGTTGGTGGAACTCACATTTGGATAGCTTGGCGTAAAGATTTGCTTTTAATATTTTTTTGAGCACTTCATGAACTAATTTAACATGTTCCTCCATCGTTTCAGTAAAGATGAGGATGTCATCAAGGCAAACTAGAATCTCTTTGTATAGATGGTCATGTAACACCTCATTTATCGACTGCATAAACACGGCAGGAGCCCCATGGAGACCAAAGGGCATCACTTTGAACTGAAAACTCCGCAGCGGGCAATTAAAGGCAGTTTTCCATTCATCTCCCTTCTTAATTCTTACTTGGTAGTAAGCTTCCCGCAGGTCCAGTTTAGTGAAAAAATTTCCCTTAGCCAAGTGAGCTAACATGTCCTTCATAAAGGGGAGTGGATACATGTTTTCCATGTAAACAGCATTTAAGCCTTTGAAATCCATGCGCAATCTCAGTGTCCCATCTTTTTTTTCCTTTGAATAACACAGGGGCAGCCACATGTGATTTAGCTGGCTAGATGAAACCCCTAGCTACGTTTTTGTCAATGTATTCTCTTAGTTCATTCATCTCTCTGGGGGTCATGGAATACATTTTTGGCTTAGGGAATTTTGCTCCTGGCAGAATTTATATTGCACAATTGGTGGTACAGTGAGGGGAAAGCACATCACATTTCTTCTCACTAAACACCTCGGCCAGATCCTGGTATTCCTTTGGAATGAATTGGATCCCCAGCAACCACTCTGTTGCAATTTTCAAAGGCTTAGTTGGCTCATTCTCTGCTTTAGTGAAGGTGGCTTTCCTTTCCTGACCATTATGAGTAGGAGGAAGAGGGCCCCTTCCTAGTCTCATGGTTCTCACCCCACTTTCACACCACATGGTAGGGCACCACTTGTCAAGCCAAGGATGATGGTTTCGATCATTTTTAGGATTATCACAAATTGCATAACTTCCCAATGCTGTCCCATTTCCAGTCACACTGGTTCAGTTAAGTGCATAGCAAGTGATCCTCCAATTAGTGACCCATCAACCTGCTCAAACTTCATGGCCAGGGGTAATTGTTTGTCTTGGATCCCTAATTTAAGCACCATTGGGAGATTGATTAGGCATCGGATGCAACCTGAATTTATTAGGATGTCTATTTCTGCCTGGGCTCCATTTTAGGCACTATAAGTTTAGCAGGGATGGCGAAGGGAGGGATGGCTTGACTTACCATTGGATTGTTCTCACCTTTGTCGGTGCTGTCATAGGTAGCTGGTAGTTGATTGCATTCAACTGGAGTTCCCTCTCTTAACTATAGAGGGGGGAGGAGACCTCAATGGCTTGGCTCTGGCATATCCAGCTCCACTTCTCTCAACCTCTCTGCTGAGGCTTCCTTGTCTTAGTTGTGGTGGTTGGGGTGCTCTTTAGCTGGGGAGCCAGTGCTAGGCATCCAACAGCCCGATGGCCCTGCTGACTGCACCTAAAACACTTCATGGGGGGGGCAGTAGGAGCACTGGGGAGCTGGCTACCGAAGCTGCTGCTGGACATCGGCCAAACTGGCACCTTTCCTGGCTTTGCTTTGGCTTCAATTCGGGAGCATTGGGCTTCTTGTAACACTTGAGCTCAATGTCCAGGGTCACTGCCATCTGGTACCACTTGCAGATTTGCTGAGGAATTCCCCTGTAGGTGCATGCTTGGAACAGGTCATGATCCAAGCCCTCCCTAAAGCAATGTATTAACAATCTCTCTGGCCACTGTCTTATTCTGCCTGCAATTCTTCGGAATTCTCGAACAAACTTCTTCACTGGTTGGCCTCTCTGCTTTAAGTCACATATCTCCACCTCAGCTTGCAGGACCTGGGACTCATCTTCAAATCTGGCTGTTAGCTCTTCCAGAAAAAGGTCTACGTTCCCCAGTTCAAGTGCATCCTCATAGTGAAGACTGGTCATCCACTCTGCAGCTTCCCCTTCCAGAAACCCTGCTGTTTCTACATACTTGCTCTTTGAACTGTCTCTCCCTTGTTCTGGGGTGAGAAAGGAATGTGCCTCCGGCCATCTGGCTTATCTCTTGCTGTGGAAGGGAAGGTACAAAGACCCAACAACATCTTCACAGGCATGGGAACGAACTCCATTATCAGCTCCGTTCCCACGGTGGACTTAACACCTGGGGATTGGCTCATTTGAACTGACCGGATGAACTATTGGGGTGGGGTTTGCTTGGGACTCTTTTAACCTATTGATCTGAGCAGGAAACCCTTAGATCCTGCCTTCTATGCCTGTTATCAGCTTCTCCCAATAAAAGTTCCTTTTGGAATGAAACTGTTCCAAAAGTCTTGCTTTCTTGGGATGAGGTTTTGAAGTGGACCCTGACAGTATTCTTGCACTGGATGTCTGCCTGGTAGAGATCCCTGATAGCTAGTACTTCTTTCCACACCACTGGCCTGTCAGACCTGTCCACACGATGGAACTCCATTTCCAGTCTGGGCATCTATCTGTGTCCCATCTGCAGGGGTTGCACCAGGACCATTCTTCTCCATCCTGGAATCTTCCCTGAGTCTTCACTATCCTCCCAAAAGAATCAGGTAGGTGGCCAGGGCTCAGGACCGTGAAGAGTGCTTTTCGATAGCTTTCTATTTCAGAGCAGTAAAAAAAGGTTTTTGAGAGTTAGTTTAATGTCAAGGTTCCAACTAATGAACCCAAACAAATCAGAACTCCAAGGCTTGAAGCTTCCTCAAAGAACATGTTTATTGGATACATAATATCAGCACAATCAAAAGTAAAACCAACTGTAAAATTCCCACATGGATTCAATGTAAGTAAATGTAACACTTCCCACCCACCCCCTACTATGCCATTGATCATGCTACCCAATGAGGGCAATTGGTGGGCTCTTTGACACTCCTTCTCTCCGACATTCAGCACCTGTGGGAATGACCGTGGTTCCCATGGGATCGCTCCATGTTTAGTCTAGCAACACTTTCACTTTCCTCCCCCCTCCCAATGTGTGTGGCAACTGAGAATGATAAAGGTGACTTCAGCCAGGTTCATTTCAGGAGTTGACAGTTACATTGAGATAATGTTTTAAGATGGGTTAAGAGCATGCATGCATATCAGCATGCCTGTACAAATATTTTAATACATGCGCTCCATAAGAATGTTCACCATTAACAATAGCTGCTTAATTTGTTTCCTAAAGATACTTTAATGATATCAAACCAAACCATTACTTTCCTTTGAAAGAGTCATTATGTTCAGCTAAATCAGGGAATATTGATCTTGGCCTGCTAGAATCTTAAAGAAAAATAGATATTCATCATTTAATGTAACAAGACCTGTGCAAAAAGTAAAGAGCCATTCAATATTTAATGAGTAGGGTCATTATTCAGTATGCATTAAAGGCAATTATCAGAAGATGAAGAATTCATAACTTGCTCACAAAATTATTATTTCAGTGTAGCCTATTGGTTAAGATGTTTGACTAAAACCAGGGAAATTCAGGCTCAGGTTCAATGAGGATGGGACCCAAGCAAAGTAAAGTAGAACCCATAGGCATCCACAAGAAGATGTGGTGTATGTCAGGTCCCCTCAAACCTCATTCTCGGGGCTCTGCCATTCTGTTGGGGGGTGAGGTTTCACTCTGTTGGGAGGGGGAAAGTTGGGAGGTTTCACTCTGTTGGGAGGCGGGAAGTCTGGTGGGCTCTGAGATGTATTTCCTTTACTTTATTCTCTTCACCTCTGATGTATCTCTCTGGGTGTGAAAGGTGGGGAAGAATGTGCCTGGGGCCATCTGCCTTATTCCTACTCCACTGGGAAGAGACCGGGAAGAAACAGCAATGCCTGAGAACTGCACCTTATCGCTCTGGTTCCCGTAACAACTTCACACCTGTGGATTGGCTGGAATCAAACTGGACAGTTGGGCACTGGGGAGGGGTTTGAAAGGGGAGTTTTAATGTAACATTTCGTGTAGGAATTATTTAGATCTTGCCTTGCCTTTCTGCTTTCACTACTTCTCAATAAAAGTTCCTTTTGAAACAATGCCAGTTTCAAGAGTTCTGCTTTCTTGGGAGTACAAGCTGAGGCAGGATCTTACAGTGTATAATGAAATGTAATGCAATATCACAATGAATATTATGCCCCTGATGTATTTTGGTGTGATGTTACAATGTACGTTTCATCATTTTTGCATCCTTGTGATTCATAACAGACATCTATGGTAGAAATTCCTAAAATAAATTGAACTGTAAAAATGACTGCTTGCAGAAAAGGTGATTCTGAATATAATATTTGTACAGTTGAATCATACAAACTCTGGCATATTCAGTGGCTTAGAATTTAAAAACATTTTGTTTTTATTCTTTTTCATCTCTACAAACAGCTGTGATTGTGGTGAGTTAAAGATTATGGGGTGAGTTGGCATAGCATTTGCAAAGAACAAAAACTAGCTGTCATGCTAGGATGTGGTTCTGTTAAAAGGTAGTTGTCATCTTCCCACTGGCATGAGAAATGAGGGCTCGAAGTCACCCTGAAGCCAGACTTCTGTGATGTACAACTCAGCTCTAAAATCACAGCTGCTAAGTCTCCAGAATGTGCACAAAGCAATTACAGCTTTCAGCAAATCAGTCATTTAGATCTGACCTGTGTCTAGGACAGAATAAAGTTTTACCAGTCTCTGAATACTGTTTGATCTTTTGTGTCTTATTGAGTCTTCATGAAACCAATGTCAAAAAGTGAAGCAGAAGTCATGCAGGACCATAGAATCCAACTGATCTACTGGAACTAGAAGATCAAAATACATTTCTCATTTTAATAGATATTCCTTTGACAACTTAAAAAAGATTTGTCATTTTTGTATAAGACCTAAAGGTCTAGTTCCATTGAGCCTATCACAAGCTTAGGTTAGTAAACTATTCCCAGCCATAGAATTATAATAGTTATAAATCAGCAATAGAGAACCTCTGGTTTTCCAGGTGTTGAACTAAAATACACCAGCTTTACTCTGTGTTTCCTGGGGCTGTTCAGAGTATACACCCATGAGAAGATTGAATTGCACATCAGTTGTGCATGCAAGCTCTCCTTGGGTATTTAATTTGTTTAAAATAATAATATATTGAAAGCCATGGTATGACTAGATTGTAATTGTCTCAGCATAGTTCCTCATCACAGAGATAGTTTAGAGAGAGAGATAGTTTATATCAGGGGTGTCAAACTCAATTTCATTGAGGGCCGCATCAGCATTGCGGTTGTCCTTGGGGGGCCAGGTAGGTGTGGCCAGGGTGGGTGCAGCCTACTGGGTGGGCGTGGCTGGAGTGGGTGTAGCCTACTGGGTGGGCATCGCCAGCTCTACATCGTTCGCGTCAAGGGTGCCTGTAGGGGCCTGGGCAGGAGTGGGACAGATCTGGGGGTCTCTGGAAGAAGGGGGTGGGACCAGGGCAAGCACCAAGGCATGGTCCACTGGAAGAGCCTCACTGTTCCTCTCAGGCCATGTGAGGGGCGGCTGGATGGTACTGCGGGCTTTCCGGAGCCCTGGGCAGCAGAGGTCAAATGCCCAGCCCAGCCCTCAAACACCCGTGGCACCAAACCCAGCCCCACTACCCAAGGGGGTACCCAGCTGCACTTACCTCCTCCTCAAGGCTGCTGCTGCTGTGCTTGCTCTCCTTAGCCAGGTTGCTCATGACCCTCCCTCTCTTTCTTTTCTTTCTTTCTTTCTTTCTTTCTTTCTTTCTTTCTTTCTTTCTTTCTTTCTTTCTTTCTTTCCTTCCTTCCTTCCTTCCTTCCTAAGAACAGAGTGGTGGGAAAATATTTGAGATGAGGGAGGGAGAAAAACAGGCAAGAAATTGCAGCTGGGAAAGTGTCACCCTTCGTGAGGAATGAAGAACTGCACCATCGCCTGGAAGTGGCCAGCACATGGCCCTCACCTACTTCACATATCTGGCTTGGTGGGCTTTGGGGGAGGGGATGCCATGAGCAGTGTGAGAGTTGACGTTACCTGCGCAATGCCGTCCAGCCCCCAGCCTGGCCAGTTTCAGTAGGCAGCAAGGTGCTCTCCTCACAGCGCCAAGAGGCTGAGCCAGGTGGCGTGAATCTGAAAAGAAGGGCGATGCCACCCAGCCCCCAGCCTACCTGGTTTCAGCAGGCACCAAGGCGCTCTCCTCACAGCGCCGAGAGGCTGAGCCAGGCAGTGTGAAGCTCGCCAGCATTGCATCTTGCTGCCTGCTGAAATCAGGCAGGCTCGGGGCTGAGCAGCGGCGCGCTTCTTTTTGAATTTGCGCCGCCTGGCTCAGCCTCTCGGCACTGTGAGGAAAACACCCCGCTGTCTGCCGAAATTGGGCAGGCTGGGAGCTGAGTGGCATCGTACTTCTTTTTGGATTCGTGCCTCCTGGCTCAGCCTCTCGGTGCTGTGAGGACAGCGCCCCACCACCTGCTGAAACCCCTCCCCTGGAGCCCATCAAGCCAGATATGTGAAGTAGGTGAGGGCCATTTGCTGGCCACTTCCAGGCGATGATGCATTTCTTCATTCCTCACAAAGGGTGACACCTCCCCAGCACGCACCCAGGGGGCAGGGTCGACGCAGCAGGGGCTGGTCCCTTGCTGTTTCCAGACGGCCTTGTGGAGCTAAGACTGAATGCGTTTCAGCATAGATGGCCACCACCAAATTGTACATTGGCTCCTGGGTGGCCTGGGCTGGGGCCAAGGCAGTGGGAGCCATTCCCTCACTGCTTCCAGGATGGCTTCACGGGCCACATGAAACCACGTCGCAGGCCGCATCCGGCCCCCGGGCCTTGTGTTTGACATGTCTGGTTTATATGGTCACTAATAGTTTGCATCAATTTATGGCACATAATCAATCAACCCTTCTCTTCTGGTTCTGAGGCACTGTTTTTCAGGGCACTTTGCTTTTGGCAAAGATATAGTACAACTCTTTCAAGCCAGGCTTTCTGCTTGTATAAAACAGCCATTCCTTCCTACTTCTATTCTCTTGCCTAATTTGGCAGCAGATCATACTGGTGGGGCTTGGGGACTATAGAAGTGAGAGCAAGCCAACTTTTTCTCTGCCAGGTATTTGATCACGCTGTTTCTCTATTGAGAATTGAAGACTTTATGAGTAATTCTTCTCTACCAGCTTTTTTTTAATCATCTCATCCACTGCTGGTCCTCATGGTGATTCTGCAGTAGCAGAACTTCTCACTTCAGTTCACAACTATCTGCCTCCTGTCAACTGTATTTAGAACTTTTTTTTAAAGTGTAGTCTTCTTTTCAAATAGTACCACACCCATATTTAAAAATAGCCCCAAAGGATTTGACAGGCACTGCAAAACTGGATGTGAAATCTCTCTGTCATTTTATTTCACTGCACCAAACTGGATGTACTTGTCAGATGTATCTCGGAGTGACAAGTTTGAGAGGAACTGCCAAGCTTTCATCTTCCTGCAGTTCTGCTACCAGGCCAGAGGTGGGTTGGGGCTTAGCAAATATAAAGTTTTCTGGCAGCCCTAGACCATCATGCTGACCAGTTACAAGGACTGAAATATAGAATAGATTGGAGCTGCTGGCAGGTGGCAGGTGGCAAAAGTTGACTGTTGTGAAATAAGTCCTTCCCACTTCACCTGACCAATACTTCCTCCCTCCCTCCAATGTGTTTTGACAAATAGCAAAATTTGGTGCCCCAGGCATTTGAAAACTTGCTCTTGTCTCAAGTCCATAGTACTGAGACTGGTCATTCCATAGTACTGAAACTGATGAATTTCCCAGCAGATAATGTTTAATGGGAGGCAAAACAAAACCAGATAAATTGTTTTCCTTTAAATTCCCACACAAAACTGCAAGAACAGCACCATCCTCAGCAGTTAGGGCAGTGCAATTGATGGTGGCATACATTACCACACACCAACTATTTCGCAGTATACCCAGGGCCTGTTTTGTTCCAGCAGTCCAATGAAACTATGCAGGTTTCAAACTATGTCTAATTATTTGAATGTTCATCATTATCCTTTCCTTTGGTTCTTCCTCCTTCTAAGACCTCTTGGATAGTGAGAGTTGGACACTGATAAAAGAGATGCAATTCAAATTTATTTATCTCAGAATGCTATAAGCTGATAACATAAAAATAAACAGTG